>NC_057804.1:663386331-663673448 GCF_018294505.1 Triticum aestivum
TGAACAGTAGACGGTGGAGGGGTGCCCGTGGAGAGGGGTGGTTGAACAGTAGCTGGTGGAATAGCGCGCGGTGGAGGCTGGATGAACAGGAGCCCGTGGAGGCTGGAGGAGGTCGACGGTGGAGATGAACAGTATCCTGTGGAGTCCCATTTTGCGGTACGCCACACCCCCCCCCCTCGTTTCGACCGTAGCGCTCCAACACAACTCCGTTTCGTCCATTTTGCGGTACGCCACACCCCTCCTGATCAACAGGACCCCCATTTCGATCGTAGGAGGTCCGTTTCCTCTGTTTTGCGGTACGCCACACCCCTCCCGATCAACAGGACCCCCGCTTCGACTATAGGAGGTCCGTTTCCTCCATTTTGCGGTACGCCAGGCCCCTCCCGATCAATAGGACCCCGTTTCGAACGTGGCCGGTCGAGCACACGACCGTTTCCTCCGTTGTGTGGTACGCCAGGCCTTGTTTCCATCGCCTGTTCCATCCAAGCCCTCCCGATGAACACGACCACGCATTCCGTTCCAACCCAGCCGATTGGCTCCCCATGAACACGACGACGACGTTGTTTCTCCGTTCCGACCCAGCCATGTACGTATGGGCGAGTAGGCGTTCGAGACCCTGCCCGTATGTACGTATGTGGCCGTATTTTCTTTCTTGCACCCTCGCCGCTGTACGTACGTGTACATGCTACGTGCGCGCCTCTACTACGACGCGTGCGCACCTCTACATCTACGACACGTGCGCGCCTCTACATCGACCAGTATGTACGTACACGTTCGCGACCAGAATGACAACGCTACGTACGCTTCGACCAGGTGGGTCGCGACTGTCAGGCACTTCCTTGCGTGCGAAGATGTAGCTGGTGGGTCCCAGCAGTCAGGGGGGTGAATCTTTTTGGTTTTTTTGGCCTGGACGGACTTCCTTGCGTGCGAAGATGTAGCTGGTGGGTCCCAGCAGTCAGGGGGAAACGTTTTTGTCGCGAAATACAGTGGCCCGTCCGGTGGGTCCCAGCTGTCAAGTGGAGGAATCATTATTTTCCATGTAATAAGGAGGCACTTCCTTGCTGCGGCCGTGGACCCAGCTGTCAGCCTCTCCACGTACAGTGCACGTACGATGGAAGTCGTTCCTTGACCATGTTGACCACGCTGCGCCGAGAGCACCAGGGCGGTGGATGATGGCGAGGCCTAGGAAGGGGACGACGGGGAGCCGGGGAAGACGCGGCAGTGGAAGCCCGCGCGGAGAGGAGTACGAGGGTTCACTGGTTCCGCTGCGGTGTGAGGCTGACGTCGCCGCAGGGCCTGGCCAGCGGAGGGAATAGAAGGGGGCGGTGAGGCCTCCGCGGCAGCACATCCGGCCACGGGAGGCAGGAGCATGCGGCACGACCGGCGCTGCTTTGGGAAGCTGGAGCAAGAAGACCAGAGGTTGAAGAAGCACTACGGCCGTTGGATGGACATCGTACGGTCACTGGAGCTAGAATCATTCATATTGACTAAATTTGACAAAGGCCCCCGTCCCAGTCACCTTAGTAGTCCCACAAGTCAGCCTCCCACCATGGTGGGTCCCAGCTAGCAAGGGGAGTATTCATTTTTTTTGTGCTTAATAAGGAGGCAGTTCCGGTGGGTCCGAGCTGACACCGCGGGGAATGTTTTTTTCGCGAAATACGCTAGCCCGTCCGGTGGGTCCCAACAGTCAGGGGGGAAACATTTTTTTCGCGAAATAAGGTGGCATGTGTGGTGGGTCCCTGCTGTCAGGTGGAGGAATAATTATTTTGCGCGTAATAAGGAGGCACTTCCTTGCGGCCGCCTGGACCCAGCTGTCAACCTCTCCACGTAAAGTACTCTTCCGATGGAAGTCGGTCATTGACCATGTTGACCACGCCGCGCCGAAAGCACCAGGGCGGTGGTCTGGACAACGGCGAGGCCTAGGAAGGGGATGACGCGGAGCCGGTGAAGACGCAGCAGTGGTAGCCCGCGCGGAGAGGAGTACGAGGGTTCACTGGTTCGACTGCGGCGTGAGGCTGCCGTCGCCGCAGAATAACAGGGGGTGTGGGTGAGTAGAGGGATACCCTGGGCCAGCGGTGGGAGTAGTAGGGGCGGTGAAGCCCCCGCGGCATCACATCCGGCCACGAGAGGCAGGAGCACGCGACACGACCGACGCTGCTTTGGGCGGCTGGAGCAAGAAGACCAGAGGTCGAAGAAGCACTATGGCCGTTGGATGGACATCGTATGGTCACTGGAGCTAGAATCGTTCATATTGACTAAGTTAACAAAGCCCTCCATCCCCGTCAACTTACTTGGCCCACAAGTCATCCTCCCACTATGGTGGGTCCCATCTAGCAGGGTGGGTATTCATTTTTTTTGTGCGTAATTAGGAGGCACTTCCTTGCGTGCGAAGATATAGCTGGTGGGTCCGACATGTCAGCGGGGGGAACATTTTTTCGTGAAATACAGAGGCCCTTCTGGTGGGTCACAGCTGTCACGTGGAGGAATCATTATTTTGCGCGTACAGTCCACGGCCGATGGATGTTGTTCGTTGACCATGTTGACCAGGCCGCGCCGAGAGCACCATGGCGGTGGACGACGGCGAGGCCTAGGAAGGGAACAACATGGTGCCGGGGAAGACTCGGTAATGGTTGCCCACGCGGTGGGGAGTACGAGGGTTTACTGGTTCGGCTGCCGTCGCCGGAAAATAACAGGAGGTGTGGGTTAGTAGAGGAATGGCCTGGCCAGCAATGAAGTAGGGTGGGGCGGTGCGGCCTGTGCGGCAGCACGGCCGGCCACGGGAGGCGGGAGCAGGCAGTCCCACCGGAGCTGGTTTGGGCGGCTGGAGCAAGAAGATCAGATATTAAAGAAGCAGCACGGCCGTTGGATTAACATCCAACGGTCACTGCTGCTAGAATCGTTTGTGGACTAAGTTAACAAAGCCAAAGTACACGTCAACCTAGTAGACCCACAGGTCAGCCTCCAAATCTATCCCAAACAACATACAGCCCTAAATTTCTAGCCGGATTCAAATTAATTTTAAATTTAAATATACCTTAATTTAAATTCAATGAAATTTTACCCGCACAGAAACAATGAAATTTAAAATATCAAAATCCGAAAGAAAACAGTATTTGGGAACTAATTGCATGTTTGCTGTATTTTTTTCATTTTACAACCCATTTATTATTGCTTATAGCCCATTTATTATTACTTATAGCCCATTTCTTATTACTTATAGCCCCATTTCTTATTACTTATAGCCCATTTTCTGGGCAAAATGCATCCCTCCTCGTCTTGAAAGATTTCAGGCCCAGCAGGGCGTAGAAAAGCAAGTAGGCCTATGTTGGTTATTCTGCAAAAAACAAAATAGCTGGCTAGCCATTTTTCAGAAAGGAAAAAAACAAACCGGGCTGGTCATGTGCTAAACATATGAAATAAAAGCATGGGCTAGACGGGCCACGGGTCCTGCACAACCCAGTTGATACCCTTGTCCGTCCAGAAAAAACAAAATTACTGCGCACGCTGCTGGGTCCCTACTGTCATCCTCACCATCTACAGTCATCTCCTTATTGCTCTCGGTTGTTGACCATGTTGACAACACCTGAGGGCGGCGCCGCGGCGAGCGCGGAGGACGATGGTGAGGCCTCGGACGGGAATGAACAAGAGCTGGGGAAGATCACAGCCAGCCGCGGGAGGCGGGAGCAGGCGGTCCCGCCGGTGCTGGTTTGGCTTTGGCGGCTCGAGGAAGAAGAGACTGAAGAAACGCGACAGACGTTGAATGTCAATCGAACGGTCAAGGTTTGCGCAATCATTTTTTTACTAAGCGGACACCAAGTAGCATACTTTTTTATATATAGGAAGAAAACTGCAAGGAAAATGCGTTCATCTGCCGTCCTCCTCACAGGGAACGTTCACCACATAAGGGACTAGCACCCTTGGTTTTCAACCGAGAGGTCTTGGGTTCGAGTCCAAGGAACTCTCAATTTTGTCCTCCTTCCTTCCTCACAAAAAAAGGGAAAGAAAATCAAAGACTTGGGAAGGCGTACAAAACAAGCTAGTGTACCAGTAAAGAGACGTTGCCGAGTTTTAGAAAAAAGAAAGACGTGCTCCTGTAGCTGGTTCGAATCCAAACCTAGACTATGACTATATATGGTGCTATGCTACTTTGCAAGTAATGAAACTGACATATCCAACATTCGCTTCTCATCTTCTCTACTTACTCTGCCTAGCATCAGAAGCTCTGGCCGTAGCAACCATGTCCGCTGGCTGCTCGTCCACCTGCTCTTCAGCAGGCAACAACCAGATATGCGCCAAGTCGCCACCTGTACCATCGCCTGTGGGTCTCATCACACCCCCACCGGCACGCGCACCGCAGCCGATTGCTCATCACAACCCGCTGCCGTTGGTGTGGTGCCACTGCTGCAAATCACGCAGAGTCATCCGTCGCGTCTCAACCACAATCCGCAACCCTGGCCGAGTCTTCTACAAATGCCCGAATCATGGGGTAATAATATGTTTAAGTGTTGTTCTGCTGCTTTTAGTTGCTGATTTTTTTAATGGTTTGGTTAATGATCTTCCAATTTGATTCGTGGAGAAAAGGGAAGATTTGTGTGATTTGTATTTTTGGGAAGTTGCTGATGTGGGGGAATGCAACTACGCTGATTATTTGGTTAGCTGAGGAATCCCAATACCAGCAGGTTGGGGTGTTGGACAAGTAACTGAAGGAACGGCAGAAGAGGAAGATGGAGAGCAGAAGGTTAAAGACGCAGTTCCTCTGATCATGGCCAAGCAACAGCTGCTGAACGGCCTTGACAGCAATGAGGAGATGAAAGAGCTTATGAAGATAATGAGCAAAATCAATCTGCTCTGTAGGATGATTGTCTCTTTATTTGCAGTGTATGTAGCACTCGTGATGTATTCAGTGGCTACGACATGAGCACTTTGCTGAAACTAGTAATGAATGAAACCTGTGTAGCAGGCTGGGCATAGTGTTGTGAACATCTAATGATTTCTATTAACGAAAATCAGGGGGTATCCCCTTTTTCTCATATAAATAAATAGATAGCAGAGGCCCTGTACGGTCAGCTTTTTTTCTCATTCAAAGACATCGAGAAAATTGCAGTCCAACAGCAAACTATGTCATCAAATTCAAGTTTCACAGCCAAATATGAGTAACTAAACAACAATGTCATCATGTTTTAGTTGTCATACAATCACCAAACACAAATCAGCATACATAACAAGTGATGTTCTCACAGCAAAATACTAAACAACATGTTCATCAGGTTTCAGTTGTCATAGCATACACAATTTCACATAGTAGATAAAAAACGTCTCCTGACAGGCAAATACGACAAAAGCAATGTAATCATCATCCACAGCAGCAGCGACAAAAGCAATGTAATCATCAGTCGAAATCGTAATTCCCCACGGTGTCATCTTCTTCTTCGTCCTCAACGTCCTCGAACGTTGGCTTCTTGTTGATCAACTCTTGTATGTCCACAACACGACAGGCAACCTTTTCACCGGGTCATTAACGTGATGGTTCTCAAAGATATTAGGAACATTTGTGTTATCCTGTACATCAGGAGCAGTGTAAGCATCATCTTGTTGTGCAACTTCATTAAACGAATTCCTCTGCTCAAACCTTTCCAATACTCTCCAGTCATCGCTATGTGCAAATGTTTCTTCCAAGAAAAATATCTGTGTTGCTTGATTTGCCAAAATAAAAGGCTCGTTGGTCTGGTACGCCGCCTTGACATTGATGGATTTGAAATAATCATCATCTCTGGGTTTTGCGATCCTGGAAAACAGGTTATACCAACGACAGCACAACAGAACCACACACCGATGATCCTCGAAACTGGAGATATACTGCAACTGAACAATGTCTGTTATTTTAGCATACATTTCATTTATCTCTTTGTCATATGTATCCGTGCTCATGATGGCACTGTTTTGTGTCTTCCTGCCTTCATCTCGTGCAAGGGTGTTGTAGCGCACATCTCCAACAACGCAATATTCATAATGTCTTATCCGAGTATCAAGACCCATTGCTAGTGAGTAAAGGGCATCATCAACTGCCTGCCCATCCTCCCGCATCTTCTTAACCTATGGTTAAAAAATAGACAAGCTGATCATCTTATGTACTCAATATAGTAAAAAAACTGACAGTGCACTTTAAAAGCTTACATGGTTCTTTAACCATTTCGCAAATCCTGCAATAACCAGTTTGTCAATGTTTCTTGGATTTTGCGGCAGTAACTCCTCTTTGTACATGCTGCACAACATAGTGATCGCGTCAAACATCTAAATATATAAGAATGTGCTGCAAGTTTAGTAGATTACGATGTATAAGCTGCAATACTGCACTTACTTGATATAAGGTGGTATCTCAGGACAGTTATTCAACACATACCAAACCATTTTATCCAAATCTTTAGGTTTGTCCTCTTGCGACTCTTCCCTGTAACTCGAACAGAATAATCGAAAACATTCAGCCCGGGATTGTCTTCACCCACCTCTTTGCTAAGTTGATCAGTTGTTTCAATATATTTTGAGCAGAATGTCAACGCTTCTGTAGCAATGTAGGCCTCTGCAATGGAACCCTCGGGTCTAGCTCTGTTCCTAACATAGCCCTTGAAAGTGCATAGCCGCCTTTCAATAGGGTACATCCAGCCATACTGTACTGGACCTCTAAGTAGTGCCTCATCGGATAGATGAACAACCAAATGCACCATCACATCAAAGAAGGTTGGAGGATATATCTTCTCAAGGTCGCATAGGATAGTTGGTATCTTGTCTCTAAGACGCTCCAAAGCATCTGTCCTGATATTTCTACAGCAGAGTTCCCTCAGGAATTGTCCCAACTCTGCAACTGCTCTGTATAAGTCAGGGCGGCCCAATCCTCTAAGGATAACAGGTAAAACCCTTTGAAGTAGGACGTGGCAGTCATGAGTTTTCAACCCTTGTACCTTGTTTCCATCTGCACTGACTCTCCTTTCAGGGTTGGAAGCAAATCCATGTGGGAATCTCACACGTGACAGGACCTCACAGAATTCTTTTCTTTTTACCATGTCCAAGACGTACACAGCTGGTGCCATATCCCGTGGTTTACCTTCATCTTGCACCTGCAAATCCTTTCTGATACCCAGGTGTGTCAAATCAATCCTAGATTTTAAGGTATCTTTTGTCTTGCTTTCAATGTTAAGAAGTGTGCCGATAATGCTGTCACATATATTTTTCTCGATGTGCATGACATCAAGATTATGCCGCCGATCCAAATCTTTCCAATACTCCAAGTCCCACAAAGTGGACCTGCGGGTAAACAATAATCTCTCTTCTACCGTGACACGCTTCCTTTTCCCGCTACCATTACCAGGATGGTTTCCTGGTGTAATATGCCTGACCTTTTCTAATTCCACTTGCAACTCATCGGCGGTGAGCCTCTTTGGCGCATCACGGTTTTCATGCTTTGCATTGAACACATGTCTTCGGTATTTTCTAGGATGCGGCTTGTCCTTGGCAAGGAAACGGCGGTGTCCAATGTAACAGATCTTGCTAAGTATTGCGTATGACAGCGGATTCCTGTCACAGCGAACACATGCATTGTAACCATGTGTCGTTCGCCCTGACATAGTGCCCAAAGCCGGATAATCATGGATGCACCAAATTACAACAGCACACAGAAAGAAATCAGCTGGTGGGCTGCTATATAGGTCTCGAGTGAGAACACCCTTCCATAGCTGTTGAAGTTCCTCCACAAGAGGCTCCATGAACAAATCAAAATCCTTTCCAGGACTTTTTGGACCTGGGATGAGCAAGGCCATCATGTATTTTGATTCTTTGGTGCAGACCTTTGGAGGCTTGTTGTAAGGGATAACAAGCACTGGCCAGATGCTATATGTGCCCCCCTGGTGGCCAAATGGGTTAAATCCATCTGAAGCTAAGCCAAGTCTAATGTTTCTCGGGTCAGCAGCAAACTCTTTGTGTTTATCATTGAAGCTTTTCCACTCACTACCATGAGATGGATGGCTCATTACATTCTGATCTCTGTACTCCTGGTTTCTAGAATGCCACAGTACATCCTCTCTTGTTTCAGCATCATGAAACAACCTCTACAATCTTGGTGTAATTGGAAAATGTCTCAGAACATTATGGGGAACCCTCTTCACAGCATTGCCATCTTTCCATCTTGATGATTTGCATTTCGGGCATTCACTTAAGTTGGCATAATCCTTCTGGAATAGAACACAATTATTCTTACAAACATGGATCATATCATATCCAATTCCAACTGCACGAAGGAAATTCTTCATTTTACTGTAGGTGTGTGGCAGCTCAGACGCATCTGGGAAAGATTTGCGGAAAGCAGCCAACATCGCATCGAATGAGTTGTTGGTCATCCGCTCAAATGTCTTCACCTGAAGAAAGGTGACCATAGCTGAGAATACTGACAGCTTATTTCCTGGGGTGACAGCAACGTTGCATTGTTCCAACATGCGGGCCCACCGTTTTTCTTCTGCAGGTGAAAGTTCACGGAATGCACGAGCATTTCGTAGCATTGTTTCAATGTTGGTCAAACTCACTGGCTCCGCCACCACCACCTCCTCCTCCTCTTCCACCTGAGCATCAGGCAGATCAAGATGGTGATCTGCTGCTTCCACGTAGTCAATAACATTGACGTTCACAGCTTCACCATGATGAACCCACCTAGTATATGTGACCGACATCCCATACAAGTGTAGATGATTTTGCACAGTTGACTGGGGTCTTGTAACTGAATTCATACAACTGCTACACGGGCAGAGCACATCTGATTTCGGACCACCGTACTCAGCTCTGATAAAGTTCATGAAGTTTTCAACCCCCTCGACATATGCAGCGGAGAATCTTCGAGCAGAAGTTATCCAAGTCCTGTCCATCTGTTAGACATACAAATTAGTTCTTCTACTAGATATTACAGGAAAAACATATATGCTTTTTTATGAAGTCCAGAAAAAAATACCTAGGTCGATGTCTAAAGCTATGGCAAGATATTTGGACGAGCAGATCTAAGTAACGAAATATATGTAAAGCTAATTCAGCAAACAGATTTGAGTGCTAAATTATGGCAGGCTGTTTCAGCAGTCAATGAGCCCGAGCACACAGCCATCGAACTATCGAAGGCCATCGCAGCAACAAAGATCGAGTATAAAACGGTGTAGAGCTATTTCACCTAACAGATTGGCTACTAGACCATGGCAATCTACGTCACAATAAATATATGGCAGGATATTTTAGCAACTAATCGGCCTTGGCATGCCATCTCAGCTAAGCAGATTGAGTGCAGAACAGGGCAAGGAAGCTTCTTAAGCAGAGCATATTGACAGTAAACTACTTCGGCAAACAGTGAGATTAACAGCGTCTATCAGCTAACATTCAGCGCTACACCGACATGAACGGGGCCTCAGTCTAGAATGCGCGTACCGTGGGAGAAGCTGACCGCCGTGCGTCTCCACACGAACGTCGCCAGCGGTGGCGGCGCTGACCGCCGTGCGCCTCCACAAGAACGTAGCCAGAGGTGGCGGCGCGGCTAGAGGACGGCAGTCTACGAGAGCGTACTGTGGGAGCGAGAGGATCGCCGTGCGTCCCCTCGACGAACCGCGGCGCCGACGTATCGGCGCGGCGGGGAGGGCGGCTTTGGCGGAGCGAATGGAGTGGAGGGGGGAGGCGGGGGGAGCGGTGTTTGGGGAATACTTGGCCGAAGGGCGGTTGAATCGAATTTGGGGGGAATTTTTGTGTGGGGGGGGGAGGATTTTCGCGCGGTGGGCGGGGGGAGTTTGGCGCATGGTCGGTTTCTCCAAGTGCAGTCCCACGTGTCAGTGAAGAGGCAAGCCGAAGCGCGTTCCGTTTGCGTGAGCCGTGTGCAGGACCGAACGTGTGTGGGGTGCAATGCGACCGCGACAGGAGTGCTGTGAGTGTACCGCCTTTTTTCCTTTTAAACTAGGTGCTTCGCCCCCTCAAAAAAAATGTTGCTTCGCGCGATCCATCGATACTACTACTAGTAATCCGGTAATCCCGACTAAAACGGCGCGGCCGGGTCTTTTCCCGCGCGATATGCTGGGAGGTTGGCTTAGTTGGGTTTTTTAGATTTGTCTCGGTTCAATAAAAAGCAGAGTTGGTGATGATGGTGTGCCTGTCATCCTGCAATATAGGCCGTCCGATCTATATCTAACGGATAGGAAGGAAACTATGACAATTTACCCGCACTCCTCTCCACATTTGCAGATAAGGCTTTCCCTCGTTCATCCTTTTCTCCCACAAGATCTTGATCTTCCGTGCACTAGTACTCCTACAATATGTATATTATTGTGAAAGTTCATATACACCGGCCGAGATTAATGCAAACACGGCAGATTTTCATTACATTTCGAACTTTTATAAGACAGAAAAATAAAAGAAACCCGACCCTAAACCTATTCTACGGCGGCGACCGACGTCCTCCATCTGCGATCTCTATGTACGGGGGCGGGGTTCAAGACCCGTGAAGTGAAGGTGCGGTCTCCGGCGAGGAAGAGTAGAACACGGGATACGGACCGGCCAGTTGGCACACCATGCCCTGCCGCCTCCCATGCCCTACTCATCCTCGGAGGAGTCCCCGACCTCGGCGGTGCCGGACGTTGGACGGCGGCAAGTAGGACGCGTGGCTGACGGTGCTCCCGTCGTCGGCCGCCAGCGTGGCCACCGCTTGTGCGGTCGCGTCCGCGTCCGGCTACGCCGCTATTGCGTCGCGAGAGGCGACTTGAGCGAGGGCGGCGACCTCGAGCTTCATCCCCGAAGACAAGCTCTCCCGCAGAGCGTTCGCACTTGCGGTCATGGCGGATGTGGTGTCAGGTAGGAGGACGATGCGCTATGGTGTGGAGGTTAGCTGGGCGTTGCCGCTTTAAGTAGCGCATTCCGGTGAGGCCAAGCGTCCGGGTGCGTCATTAAGTCGCCGGAGTTGGTTCCTCGGGCACCGAGCCTCTTAACGACGACATACGAACGGACGGCATGAATGCGGGCAGCTGGCGCCGGCTGGGAACGCACCGCGCGACGGCGCGAGGGACGAGGGCTTTGGTGTGCCAGGGTAGTCAGCTGCGGTCGTGGCAACGTTGGAGATGCCCTTTGCTCAAATGCGATCCCCGCATGTCATTGAAAAAGCAAGACGACCCGGCATGGTCTCAGGTCCAGAGGATGCAGTTGGCCGCGCTACACCACTCCGCGGACGCGTCGCGGCGCCCCGTGCATCCTCGACGAGCCGGGTGTTGGGGTGTGTTTGGATTGTGGCCAAAGTGCACCTTACCAAAATTTTGGTCATGACCCAAAGATTGGTCTTTGTTTGGATGGTTGCCATTTCTTTGGCATGCCAATGAACTCTAGCCAACTCTAGTTCATTTTTCTTGCCAATGTCGGCCAAATCATGGGCAACCAATACCTCAACCAAAATTTTGGCTACCCAATGCTTTGATGGGGCAACCTTGGGCACAAACCAAACATACCGTTGGTCGTGCCACAGCACAAACGCCACCCTCGGCACACTGAAACCGACCGTGTCTATCGACGATATGAGCGTGTCGCTCACCGCGGTCGCCGTGTCCAGAGGCGGTGCTGGAGCTGCGCCCCGTTGTTGGCCCCAAAGACCCACATGAACGGTTGTCGGTGGCGAGGAGGTCGTGGGCCAGCTCCTCCATTGGACTAGTCTGCGCTACGTCGTCCCGACGGGTGTGCCCCACATGTCGGTTTCCCTGTTTTCCCGGCCATATTCGAGCGTCAGTGCTCCGCGTTGCGCATTAGGCCTTTCACTATGTAGGCCAAGCGAGACAACTTATTGTTTATTTGAGCCGTTCAAGTGTAATCATGTGGCGTTTGCTTATTTCTCATTCCTCTCCAACCCTCTTCTCCATCGATCATGTCGCCCTCCAGTCGAGTCCATCCTCCCGCATGCCTCATTTGAACATTCCGCCGAGTATCATTCGCATGTACCCACCCTAGTCCTCTTTCAATAGATCTCCGGACCCCGAGATGAAATCGAGAGGGAACGAGTGGGGGCACGTGATACCTAAGGCGGATTCAAAATTTTGAACCGGTGATCATAGCATCCGCAAATCATATATAAAGGGTATTCAATGTTCGTTTCGTTTTTGAACGTACAATATACTCCCTCCTATCCTTTCTACCTTACATATAAGTTTTATGTGTAGTCAAAGTATCTCTACTATGATAAAAAAGGTATCAACATTCAACAACGCCCAATCAATATTGTTAGATTCGTACGTACTCCTAGATTTGTACTCGAGATGGTTTCCAATTTGACTATTGACAAGATTAATAGTACTCCTTTCACATAGGTGAGTAAGTCATCTTAGGCTGTGCACCGTGACCAAGGAGGAGGGGAAAACGAGAGACATTAATGTTTATTTGCTAATTAATAGTATTGCATGCAATGAACTAACCACTGCATGTCATGTTTGATAGTCTCAGGTCATTAAAAGCATGCACACCCTCATCTCTTATTGGTTCATATGTCAAGAAACAAGAAACGAGGTAGAAGTTAATGCACCGCGCCTACGTGTTTTGGGATTATTTGGTTTTCGTAAGATGACTTACACACCTAGACGGAGGGAGTACATGAGATGTATAATGTGAAAATTATATCATTGGAAACTCCTTTCACATACGAAATTGACCATATGCTTTGTGTAAGTTGCATGTCATATATTATTACTCTAACATTTGGTCAAAGTTAGCCTCGAAAAACGCATTAGACCCTGTATGCTTTGTGTAAGTTGCATGTCATATATTATTACTCTAACATTTGTGTAAGTTGCATGTCATATATTATTACTCTAACATTTGGTCAAAGTAGTATAGTGGAAGTGGATCCTCTGACGTAGGTATCCCTGCCTTACCCTCCCTTTCGGTCACTTACTGGCGGACCCCATGCTTGCTAGGCCCCGCATGTCAGTTACTCAATGGGTTCGGCCACGTCAGGGGATCCTCATCCGTAGTATACTCCCTCTGTTTTTATTTACTCCGCATAAAACGGAGGGAGTAGTGGTATAATAAATGACGCGGGCGGGGGAGGGGGAGGGACGTCGGTTTGCTCTCAACTGCGGTCCCACAAGCGAGCGAAAACGCAAGACGAAGCGCGTTCCATTCGGTGAGCGACGTGGAGGGTCCAGCGTGCCGGGCTGCAACGCGAACGCGACAAGAGCGATGTACAGTCAAAACCGATTGACCGGTCGTCACCGGAACCACTATTCACACCAGAACCTTCGCTGCTCGGCCTACGCCAGCCACTGCCCTAAAACCACACCAAATCTCCAGCCCATTCCCCCACCTTTCGATCCCCTAGCCCGCATCAAGCGTCCCCTAGTTCGCCGGAAAGCCATGGTGCGCCGCAAGATCACTTACTACAAGATGCTGACGCCGGAGCGCCGCGCAGAAATCGCGGCGGCGGTCGGCGCCACAGACCTCCGTTCCCAAGCTCGCTTTGCGGCGGGCCAATCCCCGAGTTCTCTGGAGCCAAGCTACGAGGAGGAGGAAGCCGATCCAATGTTCACTGCGGAGGTCGCGGCGCAGAAGGCCCCCGATGGGTATGAGACGATGGACGTCGACTTCGTGCCGGCGTCCGAGTCCCCCATGGTGCAGGCGGACCAGCGGTTCAACATGGCGATACTAAAGGAGGACCGGGAGGCAGAGGCTCAACTCGACGCGGAGCGCGCGCATGCCGCTGCCATCGAGGCTCTCCTGCAGGCGGAACCGGATGTCGTGGATGTGAACCGGGCGGCGGAGGCTCAACTTGAGGCGGAGCGCGCGGATGCCGCTGCCATCGAGGCCCTCCTGCAGGCGGAACCGGACGTCCTGGACATGAACCGGGCGGCAGAGGCTCGACTCGACGCAGAGGGCGCGGATGCCGCTCTCATCGACGCCCTCCTGCGGGCGGAACCGGAAGTCCTGGACTTGAACCGGGCGGCAGAGGCTCGACTCGACGCGGAGCGCGCGGATGCCGCTCTCATCGACGCCCTCCTGCAGGCGGAACCGGAAGTCCTGGACTTGAACCGGGCGGCGGAGGCTCGACTCGACGCGGAGCGCGCGGATGCCGCTGCCATCGAGGCCCTCCTGCAGGCGGAACCGGACGTCCTCGACTTGAACCGGGTTGTGCTCTCGTCCGTGCAGAGCGCCCGCACGCTCCGCTTGAACGAGTAGCTGGAGGCCGAGGACAACCACGGTGCGGAGACACACGTCGGCAGCGACGGCTGGTTCGCGCCGGCAGCCAAAGACGACGAGGCCGTCTCTTTCCGCGAGCAGTGATAGTTTTTCTTTATGTTGTTGTTTTTATTATTATGGATCTTTTGCTGTGTAAAAACATACTATTTGTTATGCAAGTCGCCTGAGTCTACCATTTCAGGCGGTTGGATGAATATCCTACGTCTCCTAACCCTTCTTTCCTTCTTCCTCACCTCTTCTTCTTCCCCAACAGACCACCGCACGGGCCGTACGGATACTCCGGTTGGATAAACATACTCTATGAACGAAAATTATGTGTCAGCGATAGGATGGCTGAGTTTGGTTTGTTCACATGCGACAGCACGTGTCAGTGAGGGTGCGTTCCCTTGGTTGGGTTTGCGGCGTGCAGGAGCGAAGTGTGAGGGTGCGGTGCGACCGCGGCGTGCAGGAGCGACCGTGTGAGGGTGCGGTGCGACCGCGACAGCCGTGCGCAAGTGTACCTCCTTCTCATTTTGAAAACTTTAGGCAAGCTTGGCAAAAATGTGTGGCGAAGTTTGGCAATGCAAGGCCTAGACCCAAACAGGATAAGTACGTACTACCTCTGTCCGGGTTTATTGGTCCCCATTGTATTTCGTGCCAAATTTTGACCATAGATTAAACTAAGAAAATGTTCACGCATGTCACCAAACATTATATTTTTCAAAACTATGTTCAAATACGAATCCAATGAGATAATTTTTCTTGACATGCATTAACATTTTGTTAGTTAAATCTTTAGTCAAAATTTGGCACAAACTATAAAAGGGACCTATAAACCAGGACGGAGGTAGTACGTACTAGGAGTACTAGTGTTAAAAAGGAAAGGTAGGGTTTTCCTTCGATACAAATCCTCGTTTCACGTTTCAATTAATGCGTATTTTTTTCTCGAAAGACCAAAGAGCTAACCATCTCACTCCTCATCGCTTGATTAATGCAGCGCCATGCAAACGAACCTTCTCACTTCCGCATGCATGCAGGGGATATTAATGTCCTTGGTTGCTAACCCCATCAATTTTGCCTCGATTAGTGTTAGTGGCCCTTTGAAAATTGTAATTTTGATATATACTGGCCTTGTGTACAAAAAAATGGAGGTAGTAACTATATTTGAATTCCTTGCCCATTGCGGTGACGTCGACGACTTTTTTTTTGTGGTTTGGCAAAGTGCGTTCGACGGAGAACACCATTGAGGGAGACCACGGTAAGTCGTTCGCAAGTGCCGCCTGCAAGCCGAGACAACCGCCTTATTTGCATCCAGGAAGTCCTTTACTAGTACTACTACTAGGAGTACTAGTGCGGTGAGATGGTTTCTCGAAGAAGATGATGGAGAAGCGGAGTCATCGAAGAGTGAAATGATAGTTGCTTCGTCCGTGCTTTGTGATTTGACGCCTCACTGCTTTGCGATTTGTGATAGAAGGGACAGGGGAGTAGACTCTGTGCTCTATACTGTACTACTCCTACATGCGTCCAAGCATGGGTGAAAGAGGAGAGACCTTGCATTTTTCTATTCCTTCAATCAATCAATCAGGGAGCTTCGGTTCCATCTTTTTGGCTTTGGCAACACCGTCCATAATAATTCCCATGATGCCAAAAGCTATTTTCACATTTGGCTACACATTGTGGATGCCCTTAACCGTACCACTTGGTTTTGCTCCTGTGTGCTATCTATACAAATCTCAATTATATTGATCTAAAAACTTATAGAATCAAAGATTAGCAAAAAGGAGGTGATTTTGCCGCGCGGATGGCGCGGGAGGTTTCTTATTTTCGGAGGACGTTGTCCTGGCGGTTTGCTAACATGTGGTCCCACGTGTCAGTGCTTTACCAAGCTGATCTGCGTCCCACATGAGGCAGAACAACGGCAGAATCAACACGTGGTTAAGTTGAAGAAGATGAGGGAGAAGCGACCAAGCTGATCCGCGTCCCACATGAGGCAAAACTACGGCAGAAGCAACACGTGGTTAAGTTGAAGAAGATGAGGGAGAAGCGGATTCAGCAACGAGTGAAATGATGGTTGCTTCGTCCCTCCAACTTCTTTTTTTAGCATTATTACTTCGTCCCTCCAACTTAACTGCGGGAAAGGTGCAGCTTTGTGATTTGACGCCTCAATATTCATTACTACGCCGGTGCCATGACTGGGGTGCTTCACCCCGGCTGCTTTGCACTGTATTCCGGTATGGCACGTGGACCCAGTAGCTTGATGTCCCACATGTCGGCGAAAGGTACTAGAAGATTTTTTAAAGCAAGCGCTCCACTCTTACGACGAGTAGACGACACGATGGCCCAGTGAACTTTTACATGTACTATATAGGAGGAGCCCGGCGACAGGAAGTGACATACCAAATGTTTACACAGAACTGACCCAGGATTTTGTGCTACATTATTCTTTTATTACCTAGAAAACGGTGTCCTCCCAAGCCTCATCCTTCTCACTGGTCTGCTCCATTCGTCCTGCTCTCACTCACTCATCTCACTTCTTAGTCTACTTCACTAAAATTAGCTGAACTGTCAGAATGTAAGATAAGTAGGCAGAGCATGCGATCAATTCATTTACTACGATACTCCCTAGTCCACCTCGACCCTAAGCAAGCATGCTCACCAAGAAACTTCCTAAAGGCCTTTACGAACCTGGACTGATGTCCCGTTTTCTACTAGATATGAGTATTTTAAAAAAATTGTGCAGAGATTTTACGATGTTCCTCACATCACAATAAACTTGTAATTTTCTGGATTGGCCACAAAGTAAAATGTAATATAATAATATCAAATTGTTTTCGGTGAAAGCAACATCCGGAAATAACATCATGTTCAGATTCTACACATTTTTGTAAACAAATTCCATATATAACATGTTAAATTTGGAGTTAGTATTTAAAAAAAACAATTGTTATCGGCGCGTCAAACATTGTTACTCCTCAGAGGAATAACATTGTTAACGCGGGCGAAATCATTGTTACTCTCTCCCTCAGAACATTGTTATTATGTAGCTGATGCTAACAATGTTAATCGCGGAATAACATTGTTATCGGCGTGTCAAACATTGTTACTGCTCAGCGGACTAACAATGTTACTCCTTCCCTCGGAACATTGTTATAATCACGCCCTCAGAACATTGTTATTATGGTGGCTGACGCTAACAATGTTAATCGCAGGATAACATTGTTATCGGTGCGTTAAACATTGTTACTCCTCAGCAGAATAACATTGTTACTCCTCTCCTCGGAACATTGTTATAATCGCGGCTAACGCTAACAATGTTAATCCTCGGAATAACATTGTTATCAGTGCTTCAAACATTGTTACTCCTCAGCGGACTAACATTGTTATCGTGAGGCAAACATTGTTACTCCCTAACAATGTTCTAAGGGAGAGAGTAACAATGTTTGCGCCCGCGCTAACAATGTTATTACTCTGAGGAGTAACAATGTTTGACGCGCTGATAACAATTGTTTTTTTAAATACTCATATCTTCTAAACCGTAACTTCAAATTTAACATGTTATATATGGAATTTGATTAGAAAAATGTGTAGAATCTGAACATGATGTTATTTCCGGATGTCGATTTCGCCGAAAACAATTTGAGAGAAGCCTCTAGTGAAACCTAACAAGTGACTACAGCAACCCCATTTTGTTGAGCGTTTGATGCTTTTGAAGGAGAGAAGGTGGGCTCCATCGGTACTAATAGTCCACCTCGACCCTATCAGTTGGCAGATTTTACGATGTTCCTCACAAGGCTTGGGAGGACACTGTTTGCAGGTAATAACAGAATAATGTAGCATAAAAATCTTGGGTCAGTTCTATGTAAGCTTCATGTGGCACCCTTAAGGACTCTATCTTGCGCGGCCTTGGCGAGCCGTCGTACAGGGAGCTGCTAGCCATTGAAGACCACTCGAAGGGGTAACTTGTTCTATAGGCGGGGTGCATCACCGAGAGCCATGAGTATTTGAATGGTGTCTCCTGGGATCTTAACACAAAGAATGGAGGACACAGAGTCTGAAAATGGGTAATGAACAAATTCTTTGTCAAGATCAAATTTTACGATATGGGTGTCCCTAACAAGGAATATGTCCCATTCACAACTCAATTTGGCTGCCACATGTTTTTTATTTGTTTGATTGTCTAACATGGCTTTGGTTTGACTACAACAGTGACAGGAAGAGGAACAGACAAGAGCATTGCTAGAATCTGAACATGGAAATCCATAAAATTTGATCTTGACAAAGAATTTGTTCATGCCCCATTTTCAGACTCTGTGTCCTCCATTCTTTGTGTTAAGATCCTAGGAGACACCATTCAAATACTCATGGCTCTCGGTGAAGCTCCCCGCCTATAGAACAAGTTACCCCTTCGAGTGGTCTTCAATGGCCAGCAGCTCCCTGTACGACGGCTCGCCAAGGCCGCGCAAGATGGAGTCCTTAAGGGTGCCACATGACTACTTGTGTAGAGATTTTACGATGTTCCTCACAAGGCTTGGGAGGACACTGTTTTGCAGGTAATAACAGAATAATGTTTTCAGACTGTGTGTCCACCATTCTTTGTGTTAAGATCCTAGGAGACACCATTCAAATACTCATGGCTTTGACTGGATCATAGAGTGGCTCTATATAATATTGGACTGCTTGGAGCAAGAAACAATGTTAGATTCTTCTGTAACTATTATGATTTTACACCAGCTCGTAATGTTTTGATTCAACTGACACAAATAGAAGGAATGTTTAAGATTAAAATGATTAATTATTTGATCAAATATTATTGACCACAAATATATGTCCAGAAGTGCTTAACCAATTATGTTGAAAGAAGTCTTTTGACTGTCCATCCTTCATTGAAATTACTGATTGTCACTAAAATCACTAATTAGTTGATTATTTTGTTAAAGTTACCTGTTTATTGGGATACGCTCAGTTTTTGGAAAAAAGTTTTAATATAATAAACATTCTTTCTATTTGTTTTAGTTATAAATCTCTTATCATTGAAGTGGTCCTAAAACTTCATCACGGCATCAGTAATGAACAACCCACTTGGTAGATCAACATGGCATTCCTCGATACTTTGGCTCACAATAGGGAATAACTTTCAAGAGCATCTTTATAACTCAACCTCACTCAACATAAATCCTAGCTTACTTTCAAAAGTTTCACTGAACTTTTATCATAGAATTTTATCATTGATAGCTTTGAGGTGTTCATTTCTTCTTATCTAAGGCATACTATTAGTTTGGATAGCTTTGAAGTTGTTAGTTTGTTGATCCCATGCAAAGAATGGAGGACTGCAATGCAAAAAACTTGATGGTGTCTCCTAGGATCTTAACACAAAGAATGGAGGACACAGAGTCTGAAAATGGGGCATGAACAAATTCTTTGTCAAGAACAAATTTTATATGAAAATCATGGGTAGGCCTGAGACGTCTGGGGCTATCAAGGAGGTTGTTCTTCAGCCAGCACCAGCAGAGAAACCACAGGTACATTTATCACAAAACATAAGAAATATTCTGAAATGCTCATTGCACCTTGTTGATAACACTGATATAAGAAGCCTTCTTTTTATGACTTTCAGCTTGAACACGGCTTCAGATGCAGTCCTTTTGCTATGCATTCGCTTGTCCAGGGTCTAATCGAACAACACTGGTCCTTTTTCCATGAGACGTGGCAACCAAACACGGGGCAGTTTCAATTTGTTTCCAAACCCCATTTCATAGACAAAAGGACATGTTTTGTTCGCTTAGGCCCTGGGCAAGCGAATGCATAGGAAAAGGATTGCATATGAAGCCACGTTCAAGTTGAAAGTCACAAAAAGAACGCTTCTTATATTAGTGTTATCAACAAGGTGCAATGAGCATTTCACCTTGATATTTCTTCTGTTCTGTGATAAATGTACATTTGGTTTCTCTGCTGGTGCTGGCTGTAGAACAACCTCTTTGATAGCCCCAGACGTCTCAGGCCTACTCATGATTTCCACTATGTAAAGTATTGCGGTTCGATTCACTGTAGCAAATCCCGTACAAATTCGGTCACAAATTTGTAGCTGAAACATAATGATGACACGTTAAAATGATTAATTCTCACTGAAATTAATGATTGTCTATAAAATTATCGATCACTTGATTATTTTGTTAAAGTTACTTGTCTATTGGGATGCTCCCATTTTTGAAAACAAATTTTAAGTACATTTAAAAAATAATCAGTAATAAGTGCTCTTTGTGCTCTACCATTGGATCGGCCACTCTGAGCATAAAACATTCCGGCGAAGTAACAATGTTGCTAAGGAAGGAGTAACAATGTTTGCCCCGCGCTAACAATGTTTGACGCACCGATAACAATGGTATTCCAACAATTAACATTGTTAGCGTCAGCCACAATAATAACAATGTTCTGAGGGAAGGAGAACACAAAGAGCACAAAGAGCACTGTTAGCATTGTTAGCGTCAGCCACGATAATAACGATTAAATAGGTAGTGTTAAAGCATGACATGTCGCCGTGCTCCTCCTCCTCCTTTTCCGCATTGGTGTTCTTGTAAGATCTTCTCCATTGTGTGTGAGTAAGAGAACACAAAGAACACAAAGAGCACTTGAGAGTAGGCCTGAGACGTCAGGGGCTATCAAGGAGGTTGTTCTCTGGCCAGCACCAGCAGACACCGCCGTTTAGGTCAAATAGAACTGGTTCCGGTGAATAACCTAATCTCAGTTTGTGTAATTAACTAAGGGAAACACACGGTATCAGTAATGAACAACCCACTTGGCAGATCAATATCACTTCGAGGCACGTTTTCTTATAATAGTGTTATCAACAAGGTGCAATGAGCATTTCAAAATATTTCTTATGTTCTGATGGAGTCCTTGAGGGTGCCGCATGACTATTTGTGTAGAGATTTTACGATGTTCCTCACAAGGCTTGGGAGGACACCGGTTTTCCATGGCTATAGAGGAGGCTCTGGACAAGCGAATGCATAGCAAAAGGACTAGATCCTAAGCAAGCGTGCTCACCTTCCTAATCTGTTCTATATTTCGTCGGTTCAGATAGTTTATAAAACCAGTTTATTAATATTATATCTTATATTTTGACTAATCATTTGATTTCACTAAAAATAATTGATTCTCTATTTAATATTACTATTTTATTTGGTTAAAATAATCAGATGTACTGAAAAACGTTAACAATATATACAGACTACAGCCTCGAGAAATTATAAATATAATTAGTGTCAAAGCATGACATGTCACCGGGCTCCTCCTCCTCCTGCTGAGGAGTAACAAGATTCTCTATTTAATATTACTATTTTATTTGGTTAAAATAATCGGATGTACTGAAAAATGTTAACAATATATACTGACTACAGCCTTGAGAAATTATAAATAATCAGTAATAAGTGCTAATTATGCTCTACCACTGGATCGGCCACTCTGAGCATGAGAGTTTTTTTTGGGTTTCACTACTTACATTTTGAGATACTTCACGTTGGAGCAGTTTCACTTCCCGTTGAACCGACGAAATATAGAACAAATTAGGAAACATGGATATCTCGAAGCATCAATTTCATGTTGTCTCAACATAAGAATGGTATCCACATGGCATGTTGCCCTATCTGGTATGTGCCCTGTTGCGTAATGTTTCTGCCACAGCAGTATGGAAATTTCTTTCTAATCTCTATCCAATAATTTTAATAAATCAGATGGAATTTGATTTGGAAACACACGGTATCAGTAATGAACAACCCACTTGGCAGATCAACATCACTTTGAGGCACGTTTGCTTTGGCGAGGCATTACATAACTGATGATGCTTCACTTCCTTCTTATATTTTGACAGGTTAGTTGATTTCACTGAAATAACTGATTCTGAATAACAATGTTATTCCGCTGAGGAGTAACATGTGAATATTCCGGCGAAGTGCAAAGAGCAATGTGTGTAACAATGTTATATTATAGTTTAATATTAAATAGATAGTGTCAAAGCATGACATTCAGATATTCTACACATTTTTATAATCATATTCCATATATAACACGGGAAGTGAAACTGCTCCAACGTGAAGTATCTCAAAATGTAAGTAGTGAAACCCGAAAAAAACTCTCGTGGCTGACACTAACAATGTTAGTCGTCGGAATAACATTGTTATCGGCGCGTCAAACATTGTTACTCCTCAGCGGGAGGAGGAGGAGCCCGGTGACATGTCATGCTTTTACACTAATTATATTTATAATTTCTCAAGGCTGTAGTAAGTATATATTGTTAACATTTTTCAGTACATCCGATTATTTTAACCAAATAAAATAGTAATATTAAATAGAGAATCTTGTTACTCCTCAGCGGGAGGAGGAGGAGGAGCCCGGTGACATGTCATGCTTTAACACTAATTATATTTATAATTTCTCAAGGCTGTAGTCAGTATATATTGTTAACATTTTTCAGTACATCCGATTATTTTAACCAAATAAAATAGTAATATTAAATAGAGAATCAATTATTTTAGTGAAATCAAATGATTAGTCAAAATCTAAGATATAATATTAATAAACTAGTTTTATATCCCGGTAAACTATCTGAACCGACGAAATATAGAACAGATTTGGAAACATGGATATCTGGAAGCATCAATTTCATGTTGTCTCAACATAAGAATGATATCCACATGGCATGTTGCCCTATCTGGTATGTGCCCTGTTGCGTAATGTTTCTGCCACAGCAGTATGGAAATTTCTTTCTAATCTCTATCCAATAATTTTAATAAATCAGATGGAATTTGATTGGGAAACACACGGTATCAGTAATGAACAACCCACTTGGCAGATCAACATCACTTCGAGGCACGTTTGCTTTGGCTAGACATTACATACCTGATGATGCTTCACTTCCTTCTTATATTTTGACAGGTCAGTTGATTTCACTGAAATAACTGATTCTGACTTTAATATTACTGATTATTTGGTTAAAATATTAAGATGTACTAAAAAACTACCAACAGTAAATCCCAGGCCAAAGTGCTCGATTATCTCACAGAAAAAGCGGTGCAGTGAGAGGATTTTTGGACATGGTTGGAGTAATCAGAAGCTTTATGCATTCACATGGTGGAAATTTGCCGATTCAGTACAATTCAATAGGAAAAGAAAAATGAATGTCAACTTACTATCAATGATACCTAATCGACTGCTCGAATATCAGTAGTAGAAAACAGGACATTAGTCCATGTTCGTAAAGGCCTTTAGGAAGTTTCTTGGTGAGCACGCTTGCTTAGGATCTAGTCCTTTTGCTATGCATTCGCTTGTCCAGAGCCTCCTCTATAGCCATGGAAAACCGGTGTCCTCCCAAGCCTTGTGAGGAACATCGTAAAATCTCTACACAATGTGACACCCGGATATTTAAGCTACAGTAAACCTCTGTTAATGATGCCACGTCACCATGGGTACTGTTACTAATCTCAGGTTGATTCGAAACCGTTTTAAAATTTCAAATTTAAATTAGTGTCAACAATAAAAGTTTTCAAAAGTTGAAACAAAAATGTTCGGTGGGTACAGAATATTACAAGGGTAATTATAATAAAGCAAACACATTTTTATAAAATGCCTAAAATATTTAAAATGAAATAAAACAGAAAAAAGAAAAAAGAAAATACAAAACTAAAAGCAGAAAAGAGAAAAAAAAAGGGAAAAGTGCCCCTGGCCCAACTCTGGGCCAACCGGCCCAGCTGGCCACTTCCGCCGGCCCGGTCGAACCAGCCCAACCGGCCACCTCTTATCCCCTCACCAACCGAAACCCTAACCTACCCCACTCCCTACACGCTCTCCCCCACCCCCTCGCTCTGGATCTGGATCGGGAGGAGCCCGATCCCCTCCCCCACCGGCCTGCCTCCTCGACGCCGACGACGTCCCCCCCCTCTCTCCCCGATTGGATCAGGATCGGGGGAGGAGCTCGCCGCCCCCGCGCCAGGACGCCGCCGCCTCGCAGGACCGCCTCCCAGCCGGCCTGCTTCCGCGTCGACCCCGTCGTCCCCGTCATCCACCTCACGCCCCATTGCCACGTTCCCTGCAAACCACCGTGAGGCCACCCCATTCTCCCATCCCCTCTCTGTCCCGCACTTCACCGCGGTCGTCGCGTGCACCGCGCGACCCGGCCGCGCCAAATGCGTGCTCGCCGCGGCCGCACGCCCGGCCCGCACGTGGATTCACCCCTGCTACGGCCACTTCGGCCATGGCCCTGCTCTCCGGAGCCCGCACGCGCGCCGGCCAGACTGGTCGTGTCCGCGGCCCTTCTTCTTGCCTCGCTTGGCGTCTTGCGCCGTTACGCCCGCGAACCCCACGGATGCGCTCGCCTGCTCATGGCCTCGGGCGCCATCGCCCGCGCGCGCACGTCCCCGCCGCACGTAGTGCGCCAGCACCGCATCCGCCCCGTCGCGCCCCCCCCTGTCGCCTCGGCTCCGCCACGCCAGGCCACGTCGGCGCCTCCCTGGCATGCTGCCGCTGCTCCACGCCGGCGCCCACTGGCGCCCGTTCGGCCGCCGCCCAGGTCGGGCACCAGCACGCCCCGTGCGGGTGCTCCCGAATCGCCCAGCGTCCGCAAGCCCGCTCTGGGCCAATGACGAATGGGGCCCACGCCCCCCCATAGAACGTTTCTCAAAAATAAAAATAAATAAATAAATAAATAAATAGTTAATTTAAGAAATAATTAACTTAATTAATTTTGATTAGTTAAATTAAACAACTAATTAAACTAATTACACATTAGTTACCTAATTAACCTGATCTGTTAATGAGTTAATTAAGTAGTATGATAGTGGGGCCCACCCCTAATTAATAC
This sequence comes from Triticum aestivum, assembly GCF_018294505.1. Taxonomy (NCBI): domain Eukaryota; kingdom Viridiplantae; phylum Streptophyta; class Magnoliopsida; order Poales; family Poaceae; genus Triticum; species Triticum aestivum. Next base: position 663,411,392 of record NC_057804.1, read on the forward strand.
TAATTATGTTAAATAATATGTCTAATTAAAATGTGTCACTGACCAGTGGGACCCACTGGTCAGGTTGACCAGTCAACCCTGTTGACTGCTGATGTCAGCATGACATCATGCTGATGTCATAAGTCCAATTTCGAATTTAATTAAATTAAATGATTAATTAAATTCCAGAAATTAATAAAATCTTTAGAAAATCATGAAAGTTGCTCAGAACGACGAGACGAATCCGGATACGCAGCCCGTTCGTCCGTCACACACCCCTAACATATCAAACTCGCAACTTTCCCCCTTCGGCTCCTCTGCCCGAAAACGCGAAACACCAGGAATACTTTCCCGGGTGTTTCCCCCCTTCACCGGTATCACCTCATACAGCGTTAGGGCACGCCTAGCATCACACATTGCTTTGTCATGCATCGTTATGCATCTGTTTGCATTGTATTCATTGTTTCTTCCCCCTCTTCTTCCGCTAGACACCGAGACCGACGACGCTGCTACCCAGTATGACTACGGTGTTGACGACCCCTCGTTCTTGCCAGAGCAATCAGGCAAGCCCCCCCTTGATCACCAGATATCGCCTATTCCTTCTCTATACTGCTTGCATTAGAGTAGGGTAGCATGTTACTGCTTTTGGTTAATCCTATTCTGATGCATAGCCTGTCATTGTTGCTATAGTTGTTACCCTTACCTGCTATCCTACTGCTTAGTATAGGATGCTAGTGTTCCATCAGTGGCCCTACACTCTTGTCCGTCTGCCATGCTATACTACTGGGCCGTGATCACTTTGGGAGGTGATCTCGGGCATATACTATATGCTTTATACTGTTACATTACTTGTGATACCGTTCGGAGACGGGGGCTGAAGGGGCAGGTGGCTCCTTACCGGTAGAGGTGGGCCTGGGTTCCCGACGGCCCCCGACTGTTACTTGTGGCGGAGCGACAGGGCAGGTTGAGCCCACCTAGGAGAGAGGTGGACCTGGCCCTGGTCGGCGTTCGCGGATACTTAACACGTTTAACGAGATCTTGGTATTTGATCTGAGTCTAGCCATTTGGTCTATATGCACTAACCAACTATGTGGGAAAGTTATGGGCACTCGACGTCGTGGTATCAGCCGAAGCCTTCGTGACGTCAGCGACTGAGCGGCGCATGCCGGATTGGAACATAAGCCTGCTCTTGTATTAAGGGGGCTAGTTCTGCTTCCGGTCGCGTTCGCAACGTGCAGCTGTGCTAAGGGCGATGGGCCCAGACCCCTGTGCGCTTAGGTTTAGACCGGCGTGCTGACCTCTCTGTTGTGCCTAGGTGGGGCTGCGACGTGTGTGACCCAGAAAAGTGTGTCCAGCCAAATGGGATCAAGTGTGTTGGGTTATGTGGTGCACCCCTGCAGGGAAGTTAATCTATTCGAATAGCTGTGATCTTCGGTAACAGGACGACTTGGAGTTGTATCTTGACCTTATGACAACTAGAATTGGATAATTAATAAAACACACCCTTCCAAGTGCTAGATATAACCTGGTGATCGCTCTCTAACAGGGCAATGAGGAGGGGATCGTCGGGTAGGATTATGCTATGCGATGCTACTTGGAGGACTTCAGTCTACTCTCTTCTACATGCTACAAGACGGAGGCTGCCAGAAGCATAGTCTTCGACAGGATTAGCTATCCCCCTCTTATTCTGGTATTCTGCAGTTCAGTCCACTGATATGGCCCTTTACACATATACCCATGCATATGTAGTGTAGCTCCTTCCTTGCGAGTACTTTGGATGAGTACTCATGGTTGCCTTGTTCCCCCTTTTCCCCCTTTCTTTACCCGATTGCTGCGACCAGACGATGGAGCCCATGAGCCAGACGCCATCGTCGACGATGACTCCTACTACATCGGAGGTGCCTACTGCTACGTGCAGCCCGCTGACGACGACCGGGAGTAGTTTAGGAGGATCCCAGGCAGGAGGCCTGCGCCTCTTTCACTACAGGAAACAGGTAATTTGCCGTCTGTGTATCACAGTCGGCAAAGGCCTAAATCCAGACGGCAAAGATTTTGCCGTCAGGAAGCAGACGGCAAAGTCAGATGGCAAAGATAAGTCGGCAAAGAATACTTTGCCGTCTGCTTTTTACCAAACAGACGGCAAAGACTTTGCCGTCAACCAAATCTACTTTGCCATCATCCTTATAAATCACAGACGGCAAAGAAAAGTACTTTTGCCGTCAGCCAGACTATATCCTTACCGTCAGCTATTTTTGTCTTTGCCGTCAGCCTCATATACACAGACGGCAAATAAAAGGATCAAATAAAAAAACATCAGTGTTGTTCCCGAGGGATGCGGTCAACGCACGCAGTGCACTGCCCATGTTTCTTCTTCTTTTAAAGGGCAAAGGCTCGGCCATGTTTATTGCTTTCATTGCATGACAGTGCCGTCAATACATAATGTAAACATGACCCAAAAAAACTAAAGCTACAGAATAGTCCTGGAAATTAACACAAAGGACCCTAAAAATTAAATCTAAAAATCAATCGGGTCCTTCTTCTCCCCTGCAGTGCTCTGTTTGCCCCGCCGCCCAGCCTCAACGCTGGCCGCACTGCTCTGCCGTGCTCTGCTCGCTACGCCATCTCCAAGACCTGCTCAGCCATGTCGCTCCGGCCTAGCCGCGCTCGGGAGCTGACTCGCTCCGGCGCCACGACGAGGCAGCAAGGGAGGTCGGGGATGGACGATGCTTGACCGACGGAGCCCACGAGGTGGACCGCCCGGCTGCACTGGCGGCGGAGCTCGCGAGGCGGAAAGGACGACCAGCGGGTGAGTAGGAGCTTGGAGTGTGGACGGGCTCAGGTTGTAGTCCACTGCTACAACATCCCGTCATGTCGTCCGCGCGGCGTCATCGTCGAGGTCACCCCCGTGGTCGATGTTGAGGTCGTCGGAAGAGAGAGGGAGCCGCCTGCAGGACCTCATGGTGCGGTTGGTGGTGCGACGCGTGCGGACGTGGGCGGTGCTTGGCGGCACGCCGACGCGCCGACGCGGGCACAGGCAGTGGCCGACGGTGGCGCAGGCAGAGGCGGGCAGATGGCGGCGCTCGGCGGTGTGCGGTGGCGGGCCATGCTCGGCGGCGCGTGGAGGCGGGCGGCGCTCGGCGGTGGTTGCGCTTGGAGGCGGGCACAGTCAGCGGGCGAGAGATAAGGCGAGCGATGGCTGCCATTGGGCGAGAGAGAGAGAGAGAAAGATGCGGGCAAAGAAGAGAGAGACGAACGAGGGGAGAGGATAACGCAGGCCAGAGGGTGGTGGTGGCCCAGTCACTAGCGCATTGGGGTGTGCGTGGGTGGTGGAGGGCCAGTGGGTGGGCGCGTGCGTGGGTGGGTTGGGGCACGCACGGTGAGAGAGAGAGAGGCGGGTGCGGGTGGCCCATATCGTGCCATGTCATCGATCCAGGATGTCAATCCGTGTGCTGTGTTTCTTCTTTGCCGTCCGTGTTTTTATTTACAGACGGCAAAGTGCTCACTTTGCCGTCTGTAAATAAAAACACAGACGGCAAAGACCTTTGACGTATTTTTTTTATTTATAGATGGCAAAGTAGACTTTGTCGTCTGTTTTTTTATTTACAGACGGCAAATTGAGCACTTTGCCGTCTGTTATTTTCTTTGCTGTCAGTCTTTTTAATTACAGATGGCAAAGTATGTTTTGCCATCAGCCGTTCTTTGCCGTCAGCAACTGTCGGCAAAATTGGTCTTTGCCGTCTGTCCCGATGAAAAGCTTACGGCAAAGAACAGTACAGACGGCAAATCTCCTGTTTCCTGTAGTGTTTCGATATGTATCCCAGTTTGTGCTAGCCATCTTATGGCAACTTGTTTAACTTATGTCTGTACTCACATATTGTTGCTTCCGCTGACTCGTCTATGATCGAGCACTTGTATTCGAGCCCTCGAGGCCCCTGGCTTGTATTATGATGCTTGTATGACTTATTTTATTTTTGGAGTTGTGTTGTGATATCTTCCCGTGAGTCCCTAATCTTGATCGTACACGTTTGCGTGTATGATTAGTGTACGATTGAATCGGGGGCGTCTCAAGTTGGTATCAGAGCCGACTGCCTGTAGGAATCCCCCTTCCAACTCCTTGGCCGAAGTCGAGTCTAGACATTACAAAAACTTTTACTAACATGGCTGTGTGCCTTACGGGCCCACGTCGCCATTGGGTGGTATTAGGATCTTTTATTCCTCGTCCTATACTCTGGGACTCTGATCTCTCTTCTATTCGGGTTAAATGATTTTACTAAATCTGACTCTAGGTTCTCGTAACTACTTCTCCTGGAGAGCCCCTTATCACAGATGAACGCCTACTGCACCAGAAGATTTTGAAGATACTCTTTGATCATTCCCGATACCCTTGCGCCCTCTCCCTTTTCAATTCCCTATTATCGATATATCCATATGGATAACGACATACACTTGTTGTTCAGACAATTACTCTGAGTTTCTCTTGTTACTACAAGATGCATGGAATTGCTCTTCGACTCGTAAGAATCCCTTGTACCACTGCCTTGTAGTTCTTTACCACATGAATACCCCTGCAAATAATTACTCGCACTTATCGAGTATTCATCCATCCCCAGTTGTTCATATGTTTCATATGATACTTTGAAATTCTATCCGATCATTCAAGAATCCTCTTTAAAACTATTTCTCTACATAGACTTGTCAGCTTGCATTATGGATGCTTTCCCATAGGTCTAGCAACATTCATTAGTCTCCTTTGACACCGTCATTTTGGATCCTATTGATTCAACATGAGTGCGAATGCACGCAATCATCGGTTGATCCTTTTAAAATTATCTTTCCGGCTGAGATGTCATTTTGAATATGAGCTGTTATCGACCAATCAAATTGTCGTTGATTATTTCCCTGAGCCTACTCGGCTTATCCATCCTTAATCAGAGCCCTTGCTCCTGATCCCTTGAATTGGAAATCTTAATTCCTTTGCCTTTGAGCTTTGAACTAGTCAGTTGTTTCTATAATCCAAAGCCCTTGCTTTGTTTCGTCCTCTGGTCGTGTGCCGTTGCCCACACACTACTAGGAAAAGGGCTATAGATAGGATTGACACTAATGGCGCACCAGGGATGCAGTGCGCCACTACTATATACTAATGGCGCACTAGTTGGTGATGCGCCATTAGTGTGAAAGACACTAATGGCGCACCAGAAAAACGGTGCGCCACACATCATACGATGAGCCAAAGCACCACATAGTTCTTTCAGGAAAAAGGGACATCCTGGGAGTGGAGGGCAAGACAGACATGTCTGAAGAGTATGAAAAGTTTCATGAAATTCCCCCCTTCAAAGTCAAGGCTGACCCAAGCATCTTGATAAACGATGAAGATTATCCATGGTTACGGCGCAATAAGCAAACGACACAAGCGAAGAGAAAGTGAAGACTTTCTCCCGCAACTATTATGATGATACCATGCCAACTTTGTAACAGACGAGTATGATACCATTGTTCGTTTTGTACATGCACATGCTATGCCAACTTTTTCAGAGTTCATTTGAAAACTATGAATTTGAAAACCTCGCCAACCGAAGGGCGCTCACACCGGTTTATAAGCCCGTCCCTCTACGCCTTGTTGAGCTCACAAACTTGTGATTCACACAAATTTCAAAGAATTCAAATTTTATAAAACTAATGGCACAAACAGAAAGTTTATAATTGTTCTAAAACAAATGGCACTAACAGAAAGTTTATAATTTTGCTGACCTAAAAGCAAAAAGAATTAAAAAATAAAGCAAAAAACCAAAATAAAATAAATAATGCAAAAAACAAAACAAAAAAACTTGAAAAAAAATAAAAATAGCAACAATAAGTATTTTGTTGTAAGTAGAAACAAAACAAAATAAATAAAGCAACAAAGAAAACAAAAAAAGTGTTTTCAAATTTTAAAACTAATGGCACAAACAGAAAGTTTATAATTGTTCTAAAACAAATGGCACTAACAGAAAGTTTATAATTTTGCTGACCTAAAAGCAAAAAGAATTAAAAAATAAAGCAAAAAATCAAAAGAAAATAAATAATGCAGAAAAAAAAACAAAAAAACTTGAAAAAAAATAAAAATAGCAACAAAATAAAATAAATAAAGCAACAAAGAAAACAAAAAAAGTGTTTTCAAATTTTAAAACTAATGGCACTAACAGAAAGTTTATAATTTTACTAAAACTAAAAGCAAAAAGAAATAAAAAATAAAGCAAAAAAAGTGCCACCTACTGGGCCCCCATGGCCTGAATATGACTAGAAACCCTATGGGCCAGGATTCAGGCCCGTGGAAGGCCCAGTAGGCCCACAGGCACAGATTGCATAGTTAGGCCCGGAAGCCAGCTTTAGAGAGGAGCTCGAGAGGGAAGCCGCACCTCACCTTATAAACAGGTGCGGCTCCCTCTCAACTAGCGAGGTGGGACTAAACTTTGGGCGCGGGGCAGCAGAAGGCCTTTGGTCCCGGTTGGTGGCACCAACCGGGACTAAAGGGGGCATTGGTCCCGGTTCGTGGCACAAACCGAGACTAAGGCCCCCCTTTAGTCCCGGTTGGTGCCACCAACCGGGACCAAAGGCCGCCGCTTCCCGCCCTTTGGGCTGCTGAAAAGAGGCCTTTTGCCCCGGTTGGTGGCACCAACCGGGACTAAAGGGGGGCATTAGTCCCGGTTTGTGCCACGAACCGGGACCAAAGGCTATTCTATATAAGCAAACACTTAGCGTTTTTTCAGATTTCATCGCCAGTTGCAGCCCGACGACGCCGACCTCCTCGACGCCGCCAGGCTGCCCCGCCGTCATCGCTGTCGCCCGTGCCCATGAGCCCACGCCGACGCCGTCCGTCGCCCTCGAGCCCACGCCGTCACCGGCCGCGCCCCTGCGCCACGCCCCGACGCCGTCGCCCGTGCCCGTCGTCGCCCCGCCCCCGTTGCTACGCGCCACCCCGCGCCGTCGCCGTCCGCCTCACCGTGCCGCCCCGACGCCGTCGACGCCCCGCTCCACCGCTGCCCCGACCTCACAGCCTCGATGCCACCGCTGCACTGCGTCGCCCCGATTCCGGCCGGCGACCTCGACCCCTCCCCGCGCTGTGAGCCCCTGCCTCCTCCCCTTTCCTTCTCATTGTCGTCCCCGCACGCCATCCGTAAGCGCCACCGCCAACCATCGTCGCCATCACCGACCACCGCGGCCTATTTTTCATTTTTTTATTAAGATGTTTGTATAATGCTCTGTATATGCTCTGTATATGCTGTATAATGTATGTTTTTGTTAGTTTTTTTTCATATATATATATATAATGTATGTGTATGTATGTGGCTATATGTTTTTGTTCATATGTTGCAATATGTTTTTTTTATTTTTATTAGTTTATTTTTTTGTTCATATGTGATGTATATGTGTATGTGGCTATAATGTATGTGTGTATGTGATGTATGTGATGTTTTTTTGGTTCATAGAAAGTTTTTTGTTCATATATAGATAGTTACAATTTTAGAAAAGTTTTATATATGCAAAAGTTACAATTTTAGAAAAAGAAGGATAGGAAAGAAGAAAATATAAGAAGAGGAAAGAAAGAATAAGAGGAGAGGAAAAGAATAGGAGAAATAAGTAAGAAGAAGAAAAAAGAAGAAAAAGAGAGGAGAAGAAGAAAGGAATAGTGGAGAGGAAGAGAATATAGAATATTCTATTTTATCTTCTTCTCCACTATTCCTTTCTTCTTCTCCTCTTTTTTTTCTTCATTTTTTTCTTCAATCTTCTCCTGTAGCTATTCATTTCTTCTTCTCCTCTTTTTCTTCTTCTTCTTCTTCTTAATTTTTATCGGGAACGAGGGTGTCGTGGATCGCCGAGGGGTCGAGGGTCAGGAACTAGGGTAGAGGGTCGACGGTCGTTAAGGGGTCAATGGTTGAGGGTTCGAGGGTTCTATAGGGTCGAGGGATCGAGGGTCGAGGGTTCCAGGGTCGTCTAGGGGTCGAGGGTTCCAGGGTCGTCGAGGGTTCGAGGGCTCGAGAGAGGTTTCCTAGTGTCAAAGTATTGAAGAAATCCATGGCTTCATCATTAGCCGGAAGTAACCAGGGCATGATGGTACGAAGTCCTCCAAAGTTATTCTGGAATGGAGTCCCGGATAGGATAATTTGCCTTTTTGTACGAATTTCAGCAAAGGCGTTCCAAACAACGATATTCGGAAGGTTCTTGCTGAACTTTGTACCAAAAAGCGAATTATCCTATCTGGGACTCCGTTCCAAAATAACTTTGAAGAGGTTCATACCATCATGCACCTGTTACTTTCGCCTAATGATGAAGACATGGTTTTGTTGAATCCTTTGACACTAGGCAACCTCCCGACCGCTCGGCGATCCTCGACCCCTTGACCCTCGACCGCTCGGCGATCCTCGGCCCCTTGACCCTCGACCCCTCGGCGATCCTAGACCCCTTGATAAAAAAAGAAGAGGAAGAAAAAAAAAGAGGAGAAGAAAGAATAGAGGAGTTCTCCTCTATTCTTTCTTCTCCTCTTTTTTTTCTTCCTCTTCCTCTTTTTTTATCGGGAACGAAAGGGTCGTCGAGGGTCGCTGAGCGGTAGAGGAAACCCTAATTAAATAGCAAGTATCGTCGGTGTGAGATATATGTGGACGTCGGTGTCGGACACTACATCCAAGTCCCACAAGTGACGCGGGCGTCGATGCCCACGTCACTTGTGGGACATAGATGTAGTGTTGTCGTTGTTGTTGTCGATGTACCCCCTCCCAATAGCTTCAACACGTGGGGGGGGGGGTCGATATTACCCCTTCCTTGAAGCGTTCTCGAGGCCACCCCCTAACCCTTGAAGCGTTGTCGAGGCCACCCGAAACTCTAGAGAAGCAGCGTCGAGGCCACTAATTAATATGATTCCTTATTGTGATTAGCTAGCTAATTCTACGTTTGCCACTAATATATCCATATTTGTCATGTTTGAATAATAATTGCCATGTTGTAAATATTCGTAGAAACTATGGACACCCCGCCCCGAGACGAAGCACAAGAAGCGTTGTTGAGGCACATAATCGCAGAAGGAAGTGATGCCATCAACTCGATGATGTTTCTCAACGACACCGATGGTCTGGAAGGAGAGGGTGAAGAAGCAGCTGGCTATGCTTATGATGGCTCCGATGACCCAATGCCGGTGGAAGAAGGAGAGGGTGAAGAAGTAGACCGTGAGGACTGCTCCGGTGATTACCGAACTGAGTCCGGCCAGGTATATATATTAGTTAAGCCTGTGCTGACTAGCTAATTGATGCATTCATTGTTTTGGTATGTACACATATTAATTAACTCTGGTCTTTCTTCCTTTTTCTAGCCCTCCGGATCAAGCACAACTTCGGTAAAGAGACGAGGCCCGAAGAAAAAGTTTAGCCTGGATGAAAGGTTTGAGATCATAGAAATCGCGCGCTACGACCAACTGATTGAACCCATCCGGACAAAGAAGGCATTTGTTGCTCAGTGCGGGGTTCTGGTTAGGGACATGATCCCGGTCAGCATCCAGCAATGGTATAAGCCTAAGAACGAAGAGCCTGAGGTGTCTTATGTGAATGATCTGCAGAAAAATGATCTTTGGACTGAGCTGAAGTCAAATTTCACCCAACCGCCCGAGCAGCCAGCCTCCTCCTTCTCCGCCTCGTCAGCAAGGGCGGAAGAGACCCGCCACCGCTCCGGCTGCTCCGGCGCGTCGTAGTCCTTCTCCTCCGCCTCATAAGCAAGGAAAGAAGACATCAGCTCCGTCTGCTCCGCCGGCGTCTAGCAGTACAGCCAAAGGTGGGAGGAGATACAGATTCAGCCCTCCTCTGAAGAATCCAGAGAAGTTACCGTACGAGAGGACCGAGGAGGAAAAGGTGAAGATCGCGCAGACCGAAGTGCATGACTGGTTTGAAGGGTTGAAAGCAAAGAGACATCCACCTCCGGAGGAGAAGGTAGATCCGGTGAAAGCGAAGCGCACTCTGGCTGCCCTGACAAAACCACCCAAGTATCCGCCGAAAGGCAACTATTAGCGCATTATTAAAAAGGCATTTGCCGAAGCTGAGAGGTCGGAAAGTACTAAAAGTGATCAAAGAATGAAAGAACAACGAGCTAGGAAACAAATTGCCTAGCTCGGCGAACAAGCGAAGCAATTGTGCCCCCCGCTCAAGGTGCCTGCTAGCGACATCGTCGATCCGAGGATGGTGCCCGGTTATGGCAATCCTGAAGATTACCTGCCCGACGATGTACATTATGATTTCTTGGAGGTGCAGATACAAAGATACGAGTACGGGAAGCCTCTCGTCAAATATGAAAGCTCTCTATCAACGATGATGCAAAGATTGCATGATTGGTACATGAAAACCGGTAGAGAGTCTGAGGGGAGGAGTACTTTGTATGTGAGAGTTAAAAAGGAGCATGACCTCGTTGGAATTGAACTGTTGCCTATTCAATTTGAGGAGTTCTATCAGTTTTTCAATCAATTGGCCCTCGATAAAGCAACGGTCACCTGCTACTGTCTTTAAGTTGTACTACTTCTGTCATTAAGTCTCTCTATATAACTCAGCTCTTTCATTGCATGTATTTATAATTATCCTCACTATATTATGCAGATTGAAGATCGACGAATTGAAGAAAAGACAAGTGGGTTCCATTGGGTTCATTAACACATATCTCATAGATGCAACTGAGGTTGAATTTCATGCCGAAAATACCGAGGCCAACTTGCTACAATCATTCGTAATAAATGAACACAAGGATATAATACTCTTTCCTTACAAGTTCAAGTGAGTGTTACTGTCTTGTGGCATATTCAGTTTCCCTTATTAGTCCAGGTTATAGTAATGTAATATTGATGAGTTATGCATGCGTGCGCAGCTTCCACTATATTCTCATAGAGATTAAGCTTGAGCAGGGAGTAGTAACTGTCTTAGACTCGAGACAAAAAGATCCCAAGGAGTATGCGGACATGACTGAAATGCTCGAGAAGTAAGTTAAATCGATCAATATCCACCATATCAGCAACTTTGGTCATTTCTGATATCAAGTAATTGTTTTCTTTGTATGGCAGGGCTTGGAGAAAATTGACCAAAAAAGCTCCGGGACTACCGAAGAAGCTGCAATTTTGGCACCCGAAAGTAAGTACTATATAGTAGCATATTCCACGCATCTCCTAGTGATTCAAGCGCTAGTTTCATCAATACCATTTAGCATGCTTGCTAATTATCAGTTTGATTGACCTCTATTTCTTGTAAAGTGGTTGTGGCAGGAACAAGGGAATGATTTCTGTGGATACTACGTTTGCGAGTCCATCCGCCACACGACCTGTGAGCGGGGCTACTCTGACAAACAATATGAAGTTCGTAAATAACAATATTCACAATTTTATTTTATTACCATCATTTGTGTTGAGTTTAATTCATTCATATATATATATGTATTCACCCCCTTCTTAAAATTAGATGTTTCGGATGCGGGATGAACTACTAGCACCAGATCACATGCGAGCAATTCAAGAGGAATTAGCAGCATTCTTTCTTGACCACGTGATCGCTGAAGACGGAGAATACTATGTGGACCACGCGTCCGTATGTTAGGAGATTATTTTTGTAAAAGATAATTATTGTATATATGTAGCCGGTAGTGTCGGATTGATATACGAGAACTTGTTGTTCGACCAATCTCTCGGAGAAGGAGAGGTGGTCGATATCATTTCCCTCTGTATGCATATATGTTCATGACGATCTTCTGTTTCCTTCGTTTGCTTACTAGCTAGCTAGCTTGTCTAGCTAGTCATCTCTATACGTATGTATAGTACGTAGCGTCGACCAAGCACGGACAAAAGAGAGGACACTTCTCTCTATTAATTAGCTAGCTAACACAATATATGAAACACCTAAATTAACCCCCCAAAACCCCCAACCCCCCCCCCTTTCAAAAAAAAAACAAAAACCCCAGCCACAGAAATGCTGACGTGTGGATGACTATTGGTCCCGGTTGGTGCTACCAACCGGGACCAAAGGCCCTCCTGCCTGGGCTCAGCGCAGAGGCCACGTGGAGGCCCATCAGTCCCGGTTCTGGATTGAACCGGGACTAAAGGGCCAGGGTATTAGTACCGACCCTTTAGTCCCGGTTCATGAACCAGGGCTAAAGGCCCTCACTAGCCGGGTCAATAGGCCCCTTTTCTACCAGTGTCTAGAACTACATATGATGATCGTCGTCGATATCATGTGGAACTACATATGATGATCGTCGTCGATATCATCTAGAACTACATATGATCATCGTCATCGATATCACCTAGTACTGCTTGAGGATGCATGTTGAGTATATATGAAATTGTTATCTAGTACTCCCTCCGTTCCAAATTACTCGTCGTGGTTTTAGTTCAAATTTGAACTAAAACCACGACGAGTAATTTGGAACCGTGGGAGTACTACCTAGTACCTATAATGCTTTTACGAAATTGATATCTAGTAGTACCTAGTATCTGGAAATTGTAGTTTATTGAAGCTGAAACGGGGTAGGAAGCCGGGGGGAAATGATGAAAGATATAGCAGTAGCGTGGTGCTCGATAGGTCTTGAGAGAGTATTTGTTCTACCTTTAGCTCCTCGTTGGGTTCGACACTCTTACTTATCGAAAGAGGCTACAACTATCTCGTATACTTGCGGGTCATCAAGGACCTCCTCCGTCACAGAGAAGGACATCAAGAAGCTCCGGGGGGCCAGGTATCTGGCCAAGGAAATCGCCCATCGGCTCCCGGCCCAGGGGCAAATCATCCCCACCCTAAAGCCTAACGAGAGGGTGGTGTTCACCCACCACTTTGTCCGCGGACTAGGGTTTCCTATCCACCCTTTCGTCCGTGGACTCATGTACTATTACGGTCTGGATTTCCATGATCTAGCCCCGAATTTAATCCTCAACATCTCAGCATTCATTGTCATGTGGGAGACCATCCTCCGCATCCCCCCACTTCGGATTATGGCTCAAGACCTTCAACGTGAAGCCGAAGGTGGTGGGCGGTGAGCATGCAGAGTGTGGAGCCGCCATGGTGAGCAAGATTCCCAAAGCCATACGGCTCAAGGGTACTACGTCACAGAGCCTCACGAAGCCACCTGGGCCGCGGCTTCCGAATTCCAGTCCGGCGCCCCGATGCAGCCCACCTCCTGGCTGGAGAAGGGCTGGGACCGACCTTCATCGGACAAGCTGACAGCGCTTCAGACGCGCATCACGAGCATGAACAACAAGAACGTCAAGCTCGTCAATGTGATCCAGGTGATGCTAGTTCGCCGAATCCTTCCATGCCAGACCCAAGCTTGCCATCTATAGGAGTTCGATCCGGCCAAGCACTAGACCCTGCAAGGTTTCTTTGGCACGACGCACGAAGATATCTGGAAAAGGCTCTTCAAGGCCAACCTGACATGGCCGAAGACCACTTATGACCGCGGGCACCGACTGGCCCGTCCCTGCTGTCCGGCAAGCTTTTCACATCCCAATGTATGCCCTTCACTTGCTTGATCAGGGAAAGAGCCTAAGCTTCCTTATTCTTTCAGGATTGGTCGGAGAAAGCAGAGCGGATTTGATGTCCGGCTCTGCTACCCGACGTGGCAGCCATCCCGCTGGTGACGGCGATGCTAGTTCCGGCACCATACCAGGCGCCGGAGAAGAAGGCCAAGTAGAAGGCCAAGGGGACCAGAAGTGGCCCCCGCCGAAAGAGCACTTTGGACGCGACGTCCGATGACGACGAGAATCGCTCCTCCTCTGGTGAGGACGACGAGGAGGAGGAGGAAGAAAGCAACTCCCCCTTAAGGGCGGAAGGAAGAATAGGGCGACTTCCACAAATCTAGAGGCGGAGGCGTCCAAGAAGGGGAAGGCCTCCTTCGTGGATAACTCTGCGTGGGACATCGACAGCATCCTGGAGCGGCGCCCTCGAGACAAGCCCCTGGCCGGATCATGAGTGTACAAAGGCCCTTACGCCTATCCCCGATTTCCTTTCTTCATTGTTTTAACATGTTAAATTATGTGTTTGCAGTCCAGCTCGGTCCGCATGTGAGTGATCCTCATCTTCGAGGAATTTGCTGGACCCGCAGTTGATCGACAGCGACTCCCTTCCGATGGCTTCCTCTCCCAAGGCCACGGATGACACCGAAGTGTTATCCCGAAGGAAGCCAAGCGAGGGAGAGACGCAGGAGGCCGTAGTCGCAGCGCCAGAAGGAGATACCTCGGCTGCCGGACACATGTGGGAGCAAATCCCCATGGAGACTGACGGTGAGGACCAGGTCCAGTGCGGCCCCCAACCGAATCCGATCCTGGAGACCTACACGGTCCCAGAATCCGGCAGGCAGCCTTCTTCAAGAGAAGGGGGTGGGCCTGCTCCGCCGGTGACCTCTGTCCATCCGGAGGCACCAGACACACTACAGGAAGCGCTACGAAGCGCTTCCATTGTGGAGGAACACCGTACCCTTATGGGTACAGTGGTTGAGAGGGTGCAGTCCAATAAGAACAGACTGACAGAAGCCTGCACCAGCCTTCTAACAGGCTTTGAGGTAAGCAACACAATTAAATATATAAAAGGGAATGTCACGATATAGACAATAGCCCTTGGTACTCTGTGTGGTGTTCGGAAAGAAAAAGCCGGACGGAGGATCAAATAATTTTCGCAGGAAACTAGCAATGCATGTCTGTGCTGAAAATCAGGCGTCGCTGCTGGCCGCGACTTCTCATGCTACTGAAGTCTCCAGACTAAAGAAGAGTCTGGCATGGGCCGAAGAAGAGCTCGGCTGCGTGAGAAAACAGCTGGAGGACCAACAAGGTATGCCGTAACCTTCTGTATATCAAAAAGGATAAAAGATTTGTGTTGACCAATGTGCCATGATGTGTGTAGGGGCTGTGTCCTAGGTGGAGACCCTCAAGGCCGTGCTGGCCGAAGCCCATAAGAGAGCGGAGGATGAACAATCCGTCCGTGAAAGGCACAAGGGTAGGGTTGGTGAGGTCCAGCAATAGTAGTAGGACGCAGTGAGGAAATGCGATTCCTTGGAGCGCAAGATTACGGAGCAAGTGTCCGAACTTGCCGAGGCCCAGCAAAGTGCGCAAGATGCCCGGGTTGAATCCCAGGGCGCCTGCCAGGAGATCCAGGAGGCCAGGAAGATCGCGGCGGGTAAGGATTTCATTATGCAAAGAAAGTATGTGAAGAAAAGGTACTTATTATTGACCCGGATTTGGAGTTCTCCGGGGACGTTTGCGGATCTGCCGCGCAGTATTTCGGATGCTGCGGAATTCTTCTAAGCCGAAGAGGAGGGATCGACGCAGAAGTTGTTCTGGTCGCAATACCTTGCGCCAGACCATCCAATGCCCTTCAGCGATCAGTTGAAACAGCTGGTCGAACTGCATAGGGTGGCCAAAACTAGCCATGAAGGATTTGATAATCCGGTTGTGGCCTAGGGAAGCCATAACCGGCAATTACCTCGGGCTCCTGAAGCGGTTGGTAAATGCCTACCCTCGACTTGACATCATCAAGCGGTTGGTCTGCATTGAAGGTGTGCGGATGGCCTTCGCCCGTGTCAAGATGCATTGGGCGAAGATGGACGACGTAAAGTTCGCGACCGTGAGACAGCCCGCGGGGAAGGAGTACCACACGCCCGAGCGTTATTTCGGTGAGGTTCTGGAGGGATCCCGGATTGTAGCGAGCCAGTGTCCCAAAGAGAATATTTTCCAATGAATGTATTCATGTTATCTTGGCTTGTATTGTGAACCAAAGTCGTTAATGTAATATAGTGCTTGTTTATGATTTCACATTTTTCCTCCTGTGCAACCGTGTAGTTAAATTCGAGAGTTGTCCAGTCGTCGGCTTCAGCCCCCACGTAGCTAGTATGGGGGTGTTCGGGATGGAATATAAACACTCTTGATCCAAAGTTTTGGTCCTTGAAGGAGGTGTTTAGCGCAACGAACTAGGCAATCAGACTATATGGCTTTATCACCCTCACTTAGCCATAGGAGTTTTATAATGGAAACGTAGGCGCAACCCCTAATATTTGGAAGTCCAAACTTTGGGTGTTGTAACCACCTGATCGGATAAAAACCGATTTGTCGCATAATGCGGAAAAAATCGCAAAAGATTTTATAACCTCTCGAACTGCTGACCTGCTCTCGCCTCATCTTGACAGTCAGTTTTCGGCTTTCTCTACTAAGGTGCTCATCGAGAAGAACCAGGACACAATCGCAGTTGTTCTCCCTTTACTACCCTAGCCATATAGCGGAACGTAAGGTAGTAAGCACAGGAGCCGGGCAACCCAACTATTGACAAAAGACATGATTCGGAGCCGATGCATATAATGCTAAAGTTCGGGGTGCCGAACTATACTATAAAAAGTGTTCGGACTTTTGGTGCCGTATTATTGGCAATTAAGCCCCTAGCGAATTAAAGCATACCAGAGTGTAAGGATGCAATTGACAAGGATATCCAAAAGGATAAAGGCAAACTATATTCCATTATAGTTGAACTAATACGTCAAAACCTATTGTTACAAGTAGTGTGATAAGTAACAGGGCTATTTGACATGCCACCACCAAGGGAGAGCTGCGTGCGGGTACTGAAAACAGGTATACCGATTGATGGTGTCCTGGACTAGGGGGTACTCACCACGTCATCTCTTGATATGTTAGATTGGGTCGAGGACCCCCATGGTCGTATACTCATGGGCCAGTCCGGACAGCTGCCGCATACAAGGAAGATTCCACAAGACTTGGCGATCAAGACAAGGACTCCTCCCCACCGGCGTATTCGGCTAGGACTCTTGTTATCCTAGGCCTCTGGTGCATTATATAAACCGAGGCCAGGCTAGTCGATAGAGATATACAACAATCATACCATAGGCTAGCTTCTAGGGTTTAGCCTGTCTGATCTCGTGGTAGATCTACTCTTGTACTACCCATATCATCAATATTAATCAAGCAGGAGTAGGGTTTTACCTCCATCGAGAGGGCCCGAACCTGGGTAAAAACATCGTGTCCCTTGTCTCCTGTTACCATCCGCCTAGACGCACAGTTCGGGACCCCCTACCCGAGATCCGCCGGTTTTGACACCGACATTCGTGCTTTCATTGAGAGTTCCGCTGTGCCGTCGCCATCAGGAAGGATGCCTCATCCCGTCTTTAAAGACGGCACTGTTGCTAAAGGAGCTTTGGCTATCGGCCAAACTCTCCGGCTAGGCGGTTTTCTTATGACCGCCTGTTTGGCCGCCGCGCCGATGATGACTTCTCGGGTCATCAAAAGCAATCTTCATGTCAACTCGAAACTCGCCGAGCAGTTAGATCCGATGGAGCTCTCTTCTTTAAATGAGATCTTGGATCGCATCGCCGCCCTGGGAGTCTGTACAGACTACGATCAGATTGGGCCTAAACCCGCTCCAAGGGAGATTAACTCTCCCCAGGTCACCCATCACGTTGCAGTGGTGGAGAACAATGCGGCAAGCCTTCATCTATCTTAAGGACTAGTTATGTCCGGATTCCCGATCCCTCCAAGCCGGATACCCACGAAGGGGAGGACGTCACTCAAGCCCTGAACCTAAAGTTAGGCAGCGGGCCAGATTCATTGGACAACATCCAAGAACCCAAGGTTCCGAGTTCGGAAACTCCTTGGCCCCTGGGTCTCAGATCCACGGCTGCCGACCTGCGCTAGACACGTCGTCACTTTGTTGAGCCGAGCTCAACTTCTTCAGATCATCATCTCGGCAAGCCGAACAAGAGTCCGGCATCGCGAAGGATAAATCATCACCAACATCATCGCCCCACGGATTACATGGAGCGGGCATACCGGCATCGCCGCACGGTCACTTCATCCAGCCGGCATCGACCACGTCACGACCTGCATCGGCAGGGCCGCACTGTTGCTTCTTCAGGCTGGTGTCCATCACGCCGACCTACTTCGACATCTCGGCTGGACCGGGGGCTTCACCATCTCTTCATCAACCTACTCCGGACACTTCGGCGTCACTAGCCGACTAGTTCCGTCACGTTAGCTGGGCCGAGGGCTTTGCCTCGGCGAGCCAAACTTTGCCAGCATTGCCATGCCGTCGTTTTATCGCCCATCAGGCAATGGGTGCGCGGATCGAGTCCCAATTTTGGGAATCACCTTCCTTCAGATTGCTACAACAAATAAACTAGGTGCTATTAATCCCAGTAATTTTTTTGCTTGTTTGGGTTCGTTTTTCCCAAGAAATAATTGCTCTGGTTTGTCCATCATATGTACACAGGTCAATCAAATGGTGGCCGCATTAACGATAGTCGCATGGTGGTTCGGTCAGTTTTCGTACATAGTCCGGCGAACGCCGCATCCGGAGCTCGGACCGACCTGTGAATTCAGGCTTTGCCACGCCTTTACCACATCACACCGATGCCCTGCATCGACATTGACTTCGGTGCCAGGCCATATTTCTTTTATTACTCACTTTGCATAAATTATTTATTATGCAACAAATTTTTTATCATTATTCCTATTATCTCCGGTTTGCACCATTTTTTGTGCACAGGAAAATGATCCGGGGACTTTGGCGTCACTCTGCCGGTATGCATTGACCGTGCTATGGCACCACTTCGGCGTGTCGAGCTCTCCGCTCCGCCACCTCGGGACCGGCTTGGGGGATGGAACCTTGTCCCGTATCAAGCTCGGACCGCTTCATCAATACCGAACACATTAAACAGCTAAGTCGCTTTCATGCTCAAAGCTTTAATTTCTGACTTGTGTTCGGTTCGACCAAGCATTATACTTTTTTGGAAAAATGTTGCTTGTAAAAAAATTTCTTGTCCAAACTTTGTTTGTGACGCATAAATTCAAATACCCAATTCATTTGGGGGCTTCCTTCATGAAGCTTTTCCTCTTGCATATGATTATACTTGTACGGCTTCGTTCCTTGTTCGTGTATTACGCCACAATATGCACCATATTGACTTAAACGATTTGCAAGCTGGGTTGCCTCGCTCCTGTGTTTACCCCTACGTTCCCGATTGTTCGGCTAGGGAGTAAAGGGAGCACCTCTGAGATTGTCATGATCGGGTCATCCGAGCTGGACCTCAGACTGGGTGAAGCCAAATGCTAGCGCTCTTATAGTTTTCAATGATGGTAGGTGCACAACGGAACTCATGAGTACAAAAAATCTATTGCACAAGTCTCATAATAACAATGAGCACCGAAGAAATGTATCGGTGGGGGTACTATTTTCTTCGAAGATGCTTCTTACACTTCACAGTAATATAGCATTAGTTCCCTGAGAGCGCTTTGTCTGTTACAACCTTATGGCCTGATTGCCTGGTTATTGGAAACACCGTCGATATTCTCGACAGATGGAGTACATAACACTTTTCGATCCTTGACCGAAGAGAGAGAAGCCAACAGTCGGTTCAGACGCGTTTAAAGTTCGGTTGAACATATATATGATATAAGTACTTCGGTACATGCAATCATTCTTTTACCCAAGTCACTTGGGGGCTCTTAAATTTATATGAGCCGTTTTACGATAAGTGTTCTTCTTCTTATTCGTTGCAAAGTTTTATTATTATTATTATTATTATTATTATTATTATTATTATTATTATTATTATTATTATTATTATCTATCACTCCTTTTTTCGACACGAGCGTGTGGTCACTAGCCGGGGAGCCTAATTTCTCTCTCAAAGCCACTAGAGTTTAGTTTGCTAAACTGGCCTAATGAGAAGTACTCCGCCCTCGGGATAGGAGGTTGAAGCCGTAGGCTGACCCGCTTGAAGTCTTGAGATAGGATGTATCATGTTAAAGCACGACAGAAGCACTTATTTTGCTAAGGCCAATTTTTGGATTGGCACCGAACACTTGATCTCGTCCGGACGTCAAGTTTTTACTGACATTTTTTGGTTTTCCAAGCTTATGGCACTTTTTAAACTATTTGTGTGTTTTCAGCAGAAGTCTCGCAGTGCAACGCCGGACACCTTTAGAGATTCGGCAAAAACATTCTCGGATATTGCTATATATGCATCGGTTTCGAATTGTGTCTTCGGTCAATAGTTGGGTTGCCCGGCTCCTGTGCTTGCCTCCTACGTTCCGCTTTGTTCGGCTAGGTGTGCAAAGGGAGAACCACTGCGATTGTGCTTCCAGCTCACATGGTTAAGCACCTCAGTGGAGAAAGCCGAAAACTGACTGTCACAATAAGCGTAAACTGGTCAGCGATCCGATGACGGTGTTAAACGACGGGCCATTCATAACAATGGCCGAAGTGTTTACGGCTTGACCTCGACTGTCGCCAAACACTACCGGGGGCTATTAACTAGCCTCCCAAACTAAATCCTCGATATTTAACTCTTACATTAGAGCTGAGGTTTCATGATCATGCTTAGCATGACAACCCAAAGAAAGGAACCGATAGCGGGACTATTTTCTTTGGAAGTCATTTCTTCTGTTAAACAGTAATACAACATATGTCTCTGCGTACCTTTGTTTATAAAACCGTATGGCCAGATTGCCTTGTTTGTTGTCAATCTTTGCCCCCATAAAGGCTTTATAAAGTAGGAAAAACACTCCTCGGCTATTGGCCGAGGAGGTGGAAGCCGATGGTCGGTCAACAAAGTTTTGTACAATGCGGATCCAAGCATTAATGACATAAAGTCCTTGGATACATAGAGTCATTACACATAATTTGTGATTTTACTATGGATATCAATCCTTAATTCAGCCACCCGTGCCCGCATTAAGGCTCGGGGGCTACTGGGCTTTGGGCTTATTATTTACAAATATTAAAGGGGCACATCGATCCCCTGATCTGGTGTTTCCACCCGACCAGTGTCTCGGGGGCTACTACATGGCCTGTCCAATGCAGAAAATTTTAAGTGTAATACAGTCTCCGAGGAGATTTTGATCCTCAGGTTGGTCGGTCGCACCCAACCTGAGTCTTGAGGACTGAGCACGCCGCTTTCTGTGTCCCGAAGTATTCTGCCAAGCTAGGACTTGATCCTCAGACCGATTTTGCAAATCAACCTGAGTCTTAGCGGTTACGGGGATGAGCGGTCTTATGTCATCCTTCATGTGCATCTCGGGTGTTAGACCGATACCCCCCTTGAGGGCTACTGGCTATGTATCTCGGCAGAGAATAAATTGCACGAATCAAAAATATTGACAAAAATCGGCCCACATTCGGGGTGGTGGACCACCTTGGAAACAGTCCGGCATAAAGCTCGGGCGCTAGTGGCTGGCTCCATAGAGGGCATTTCTGGCATTAAGCTCGGCTAAACTCCTTCAAGCTTCTTTGAACCAAGGTGATTTATGACACCTTGGACATAGTCCGGCGTTGGAACTCGGATACATAGTCCGGTGTTGGAGCTGGGATACAGTCTGGCGTTGGAGCTTGGATACATAGTCCGGCGTTGGAGCTCGGATACATTCCGGTGTTAGAGCTGGGAAGCGGTCCGGCGTTGGTGCTCGGCTGCAAAAGATACCTCGAATGCAGTCCGGCGTTGGAGCTCGAAAGCAAGAGGACGCTGCCGCACGGGAACAACTTCACACTCGAGGTGTGGCATAAAAATAACAAGGCATTGATAAAGGCCGGAAAACTAAAGGGGCTCCTCGGATACCCGATGTGTAAACTCGTCGAATGCATTTCGGCGATCCTCAAGATCGAAGATGAGAAGATTTGTTGAACCAGTTTTCAAGACCGACGACTGAAGATGAAGAACGGTTCGAAAGAATCGAGGAGCGTCCCTAAACTTGAAGACCGGTTCAGGGGGCTACTGACGGTGTCCTGGACTAGGGGGTACTCACCACGTCATCTCTTGATCTGTTAGATTGGGCGGAGGACCCCCATGGCCGTATACTCATGGGCCAGTCCGGATAGCTGCTGCATACAAGGAAGATTCCACAAGACATGGCGATCAAGACAAGGACTCCTCCCCACCGGCGTATTCGGCTAGGACTCTTGTTATCCTAGGCCTCAGGTGCATTATATATACCGAGGCCAGACTAGTCGATAGAGATATACAACAATCATACCATAGGCTAGCTTCTAGGGTTTAGCCTCTCTGATCTCGTGGTAGATCTACTCTTGTACTACCCATATCATCAATATTAATCAAGCAGGAGTAGGGTTTTACCTCCATCGAGAGGGCCCGAACCTGGGTAAAAACATCGTGTCCCTTGTCTCCGGTTACCATCCGCCTAGACGCACAGTTCGGGACCCCCTACCCGAGATCCGCCGGTTTTGACACCGACACCGATCATTTAAAGATACCACCTGGGGATTCCCGTGTACGTCGGTGCTTCTAGCTGTCTTGGTGTATCCGTCCCTTGATAGGTCCGGTAATCAGGCAACTGGAGAAGGCATGGAGAAAGAAACCCCAAAATCAGAGAAAAGAAAAGTAAAAGTATGTGGATCCAGGGGAGGTCGAGCAGTATTGTGGACCACAATCTAGTTGTGCCTCCATATATGCCCATGGTATTTTGAGTGCGTAGTTATGTACGCGCGGCACGAATGCCGTCGTGTGATCGAGACTGGGACGGAGGCCAAATTGCTAGGCGAGCTCTTGACGAGCTGTACTATCCTGCTGCAGAGTAGCTCGGACTCGTTTGACAGTGTCTGAGAGCTTGGCCGCCGAATTAAGGTTATGCCTAAGAAGGTCCACTACTAGGAAAAGGCCTACTAACGGCGCACCGGTTTTGCCTACTAATGGCGCACTACCGGTGCGCCATTAGTAGCACGCCATTAGAATTTTTTACTAATGGCGCACCACTGGTGCGCCATTAGTATCTGGTATACTAATGGCGCACCTGGCAGTGCGCCATTAGTATGTAACTCCACGCGCCATTAGTATACCTCCCGGGGGGCCATATGTAACCATGTGCTCTGTCACACTAATGGCGCACTCTGCCTTGATGCGCCATTAGTATGAATATTTGGTTTCTTTTTTGCTTTTCTGATTTTTGCACAGGTTACAAAATATATTATTGGACAGAATATAGACAGCAGCACACAACAACATCAAATTCATCGAATACAATAGAAGATTAGTCTCCGAATACAATTCATCATATTAGTCTCCGAATTCAAAAGACCGAACAAAGATAAAACATTACAAGTCTCAAGACCGCGAGTATCGAGTTTGTCTTCACATTACAAGTCGATATCGATCATCTAAACTACCATCACATAAAAGAGAGTTGTGGTCATCGCGATGAGCATCATCGCGATCAAACTGGTCCTCATCCGGTTCCTCCAACGCTCCCTCCTCTCTCCCGCTAGATAGCAGGCATATCTAGATTCGGCCTCCGCCCTAGTGGTGTACCCTTTGTAACTGTTACCGCTGAAACGGTGAACCTGTCTCCGACACTCCTCACAGTCGTCCTAGACTCCGGGAACCTTACCCTTGTACACGATATACGACGGCATCTCTATGCACAAGCCAAAGAACAGACAATACATAAGCAATATGTAAGTATGCAACAAAAGGATTGAAGGAGAAAGGCAAGACATTAATAGCACGATTCATGGTCCTACTAATAAATAGCATCAATTACATCTAAGTTGAACGACTGTCCAAACCAAAGAGACATACAAATTCATTAAAGTTTAATTACAACATGAGCTAATCAATGTTTCAGAACTACACATCACTACTTTCGACTCGACTGATCGGACAGGAGCGTGGATGAAGCCGCCGTCTGTCGTGATGGTCATGAAATCGCAGTCGTTGTGACCCTGCATTTGTAGCGTTTCATCTATCTCACTGTTGGACGATTGATATCTGACGAAGAACTGCCCCGAGGTATGAAGGACATCTTGATGGATGATGTCCGGAAACTCCGACTGGATGCGAAAGAATTCTTGTCTGAGGTCCGTGTCCTGGACTGCCGACAAGCTCGCGGCCCAATCTTTGAGATTATATGGTAGCAGAAGTTGATGATGGTCCCTTACGATCGCCCGCATGTGATGGAGGGCGTAGTAGGCATCCTTCTGACCGCCAGGCGGCTGCTTGACACAGCAGAACTTTGTATTGTGTGAGAACATGTGCTTGCCGTACTTATGAACTGCCCTGGTGAAGGTGCCTCCAGATTTGGCATAGCCGGCGAGAACATCATCAAGAACTTTCTTGACATTTGTGTAGTCTATCTTGGAGTTACGGTTCGGGTCGAAATACGTGGCCATGGAATATTTCGGGCTTAAGAGGATGAGTGTGCAATGTGTGTCACTGCACAGAACAGGGAATGTTAGAAAAAAAGAACGATCAAAATCTAAGAAATCATATGTTACGGGGCGGTTAAGGGATGACTTACTCGGGAAAGTAAGCCACAAGGAAGTTATCCTTATCTGGGTTTGCCAGAATGACGCCTTCGAGGTGTGAACTCGCAACTTGGCGGTCCCCAGCGCATGTAGAAGGGGTCGACTATCACGATGTCCGGGGTCTTGTCTCTAATGATCCGCATCTCCATACTCAGCAAAAACAACTGAACGAAGGTGTAGTGCAGCGGATGAAGGTTAAACATAGCAAAGATGTCATCAAACCGCAGGACGATCGTACCCCCGATGTCGCCATCCGCAAAGCCCATGGCCTCTGGCACCTTGGCCACGAAAACCGGGTATGCCACATCATTCTCTCTCAGACGCCGCTTCTCCAAAGAAAGAACACTGTCGTGCAGACTCCGCATAGCACCGGTTGCAGCATTCAGCATATTTGGCGGTAGCATCGCCCTACCCGCCACATGCACCCTCCTCGAGATATCCTTAGGTGAAGGTGGCCCGTCCTGAGCACGGATCGAACTCGGTGCCGGCTGGCTCGCGCCGGCGCCCTTGTTAGTCTTTCGTTTCCGTCCCTTCTTCTTGATCTCCTGTAATGGGACCGAGTTCTGCTCACAGACCGCTTTCTTGAGCGTGTTGGGGCTGATAATATTTCGCACCTCAGCTATCTGAGGCTCGGTGAAGGCGGGAGCTGGAGGCGTCTCCTGAGAACTGAACACCAGACGACGCCTATTGCAATTGGATTTCTCCGACGTACCAGCTAGATTGCGGTCGTCTTGGTTGGGTTCTTGAGAAAGAGGCCCACAGAACTCGTCAGCATACCCATGTTCGGCAAAGTACTTATCGACTTTGGTAAATGTACCGTCGTCGTTGTCGTCGTCGTCCGGATCCTGTGCCATAGGGCTGTCCGGATCCTGTGCCATAGGGATGTCCGACATAGGGATGTCCGGCAGGTCCGGTAGCGTTGCGGCGTTCTTGCCATGGCTTGGCGCCGGCACGACTGGCTGTCTTGTCTGTGGGGTGGTGTCCCCCGCCCCCAAACGAATCTGGCTCTTTGGCCATAGCAGCGGCCAGTTTACGCATGCGCTGAGGGTCATCTCATCTTCTTCGTCGGCCCCAGCGGGTCGAACCGGAGGTAACAGCTCGTCGCAGTCTGGCAGCACCCGAACCACTTCAACCCTATACATTGTGGGTGGCATCGGATTACCGTGGAACATGCGGTTGCCCGGTTGAACGATTCTGCCCTTGGCGACATCGACCAACTCGGCGCCCACGAAGTGCAGAAGAGTGAAAGGAACATCGGCGGTGCCGTGCGAAAACATGTACAGGGC
Organism: Triticum aestivum; assembly: GCF_018294505.1. Taxonomy (NCBI): domain Eukaryota; kingdom Viridiplantae; phylum Streptophyta; class Magnoliopsida; order Poales; family Poaceae; genus Triticum; species Triticum aestivum. The sequence continues at coordinate 663,436,947 of NC_057804.1, forward strand.
GTCAGGGATGCCCAGTCAAAGGCAAGGAGATGAAGTCATCGGCCGAGAGGCTTAGTTACCGTGATGCCGTTGAGCTCGGCTAATGTCGAGGCATCGCCAACGGCGGGCATGCAACTGACGGAGGGGGAGCTTGCTGGCGAGGTGCCGACCGGCGTACACCCAGGTGCATTAAGCTCCAATGCCCGTGTCGGCGCCGGAGACACGAATACCGCCTCCGCCGGAGACACCAATGGCGCCGCCACCGGAGACACCAATGGCGCCGCCTGCGCATTGTGCGAGTTGCTGGCCGTGAAGCTGGGAATCGGGGGAGGCCCCTGTTGGCCGCCCGCAATCCACGTCGTCAGCCCATGAATCAACGTAGGCACCATGGCGTCGAGCTTCGTTCCCAGTTGTTGTTCCACTTGCTCCTGGACAAGCTCCGGAATCCGCGCCACTTGTGCCTTGAGTGCTTCAACCTCGCGCATCTGGCTTTCCGAGCTGGCCTCTTTCTCCTTCCGCACACCAGCGGTATAGTATGACCCCCATTTTGTGGACAAGCCTTTGCCGGCCACACGACCAGCTGACGTCGGCTTAGTGAGCTTATCCTTGCTTTTCATTATGTTCAACGCCCTATTTAAAGGGCTGTCGAAAGGAGAGCTCGGAGACGAGCCCGCGCTACTGCTTTCAGTTTCCTGCGAAAGGAATGTGAACCATTTAGAAATATTGGTGATTAGTTAGAGTGGAACCATATGGAGCTAATTACGCGGGAGTGTATTCCTTACCGGAACAAGCTCAAGCGCCCTGGTCTTTGGATCCGTGGTAAGCTCCTTTGTTATCGGGTCCTCCTTGTACCGGGCCCTGACATAGTTCCTGGTCTGCTTGTTACCGCTGTATTTCTCGAAGCGGGGCGGTAGGCCTTGTTCGGCATGCTCCGCGTCCTCCTTGTCCCATATAGGCTCCGCCACTCTGTAACCGCCGGGACCGAGTTTGTGTTCCCCTAAGTTCAACTCCCGCATTTCTTTCCCCCACTGACTTGATTCGGAGGTTGCACTAGTCGAGCACTTGATCTTGAACTCCTTGTACTCATCTTCGCTCATCAAAGGATATTTTGCCTTGATCTTCTCATAACTATCACCTTTATCAATCATTTTCTTCACCGCGCTTCTCCAAGTAGACAGGGCCGTGCTCATCTTCGTGAGGGCGGCACTGTTCACTTTATTCCCTAAGAGGCGTGTGTTTTCAAATTCGGCGGGGAACTTGTATCGTTCGTGCAGCTTCGTGAAGAGGAGGTTGCGCAAATTCCCTCAGTCCTTATGCCTAAGGTTCTCGGTGTTGATCGAGATGGTGCTCCTGAAAATGCACCCGAGCTGAACCGAGTACCCCTTGACTATATGTTTGGGCTCCGTTGGATTCCCGTCGGAGTCCACTTGAGTGAATTCCTCCTTGACGGTGCAGAGCGCATTCGGACGCCGGTCCTTCCTTTGCTTCTTCGATTGGCTGCCATCTGTGTGTGCGCCGCCATCATCAGTGGTGGCATCCTCGGCGGCACCATCAGTGGTGTCATCCCCGACGCCACTAGGGGTTGTGTAATCAGGATCGGTGTCTTCTGCGGCGTCCTCATAACGGTGAGGTTGTTCCTCCATCTCCTGGGACAGCTCCCAGAATTGCTTGCCGCCCGAACCACCGGCCTCATCGTTGTGGGCCATGTTTCGCTCTAAATAGGAAAAAAGTTTGGTCAAAAAGTTGGTTATTGTCAAGGAACAAGATCATGGTCTCATCATTTAGGGTTTGTTGACACCGAGGCACCCTAAAAGCCTAAGCTTTCATCATTTAGGGTTTGTCGACGCCGAGGCACCCTAAAAGCCTAAGCGTACATCATTTAGGTTCTCATCGACACCGAGGCATCCGGGGCAGCCAAGTTAAGTTTTCATCATTTAGGGTTTATCGATGCCGAGGCACCCTAGGTTGGGCCTAATCACTTGGCACTAATCACTTGGCTCTATTGCCACCTATGTTGGGTTTATCATCTAGGGTTTATCGATGCTAAGGAGAATTCTAAGTTGGGCCTAATCACTTGGCTCTATTGCCACCTATGGTTTAATGCAACAAGAATGGTAGGGCAGTTGATCCTACTTAACTAAGTACTAAGATACCCCGGCCCATGCATTAGTCGCAAGTACCCCATATGTCCTATTTTTAGCAAAGTCATGCTAAAATTCACGGAAAATTTTAGCATGACCTTTGCTGAAAATAGGACATATGGAGTACCCGAATTTACCGGAACGGAAGTTAATCGACATTCCGGCAAACTCAAGGGCCTATCTTTGCTCAAGTTTTTGACAGTAGCCTCTAAAGAAAACAGCATTGCAACATTCAAGTTCACAGGATAAAAAAATCATCCACATTCACCAACCCACATGACGTTAAAACCCACATGAGCTGTAAACAGACTTAAAAAACCCACATGATGTTATAACTGTATACACTGAACATGATGATACCAAATGGGAAGGAAAATTGTATCACTCTAGATTAGTGTAGCCACTATCTAACAAAACCAGAATGTTAACAAAATTACACCATGATGATACCAAATTCTTGTAGCAGTACAATGAGTTCACAGGATAAAAAAATCATCCACATTCACCAACCCAAAGTGGTGGAGATACAGCAAACCAGAACCTCCCAAGTTGCATAACAGCAGCAGCAACAGGTTTATTCTTCTTCTTCATAAACATTAATTGGTGTGGGTCACTCTATCTGCCCTCTAATGACTCACTCAACTTAACAGGACAGCCCACAAGCATTGTTTTGATTCCAACAGCTGCTGTAAAATACATCCAGCAAAGGTGCTCTAAAATCAGAAATACTACCCCCCAAATCTTTAGCTCAGTTCTGAAAATACATGGTCTTCTAGTTACAATACTACGCCCCAACAGTCAAAATTTCAAACCACACACTTACTTTCAACTATAAACAAAACTGACTTGCTGTTAATGAACAGTGGCTAAAGATATATAAAACTCCATTGCAAATGTGCCATGTCAATAAAACAACTCATGGAAGTAAACTACTAGCAGGCTCAAAAGTCAAGTAAACTGAAGATTATGACAGCTTGCAAACACAGGACCATGTCATTATCATGGCAGTCCACTATTTATTTTTATGACAAAATACATCATTATCAGGGCACATTATGGCCATTTTCTTACATGATGCTAACTGTACCTAACTGAACATATTTCTCACCTTGGAGGTGTTGCTGCTGCTGCACTGTCTGAACTTCAATTCCTTTACCTCCTTGGAAACCTGAAATATGCAGATGTATATGATGATTCTAAGAAAAGGGAAAAGGTGTATCAAGAACAGATTCACATGTGTGTCTGTTAGCCATTTTATAACATTGCATAGCATTAGTCAGACAGAGCTGAGCCTTTCACCACTATATAATAATGCCATATAAAATTACAAATTTATGTAACCTAGATTTTTTTTGTATGAAACCTAGTCAATGTGACAATATATAAACTACTGATCTACTAGTTATCAAGTTGAGAAATTGACCGCATATAAGCAAAAGCAATATCAGACTTGACTAGAGATACTTGTAAAGTTGTAAGTTATATCTTACCAGTGTGCTAACGGAAACTGTACTAATTAGGGTTCTTATTATGTTCTGGTATATAAATTCTTACTGGATGTCTTACAAATTACAGAGGGAGTTAATAATTTCAGTTTCATAAGAAAAAATTCATCAATACTATGCATCATCTTCCTACTATACTTGCTACTCATCTTCAGAACCAAACAGCAGCAAAAACAGTTGAAGAGAGGCTCACGAGAGGACACTCAAATTTGCTAACCCTAGAACACGGGGGAAGAGGGTTGTGGTACTTGCGGGAGGTAGCCTAGGGGGGAGGAGGGGAAGGGGGAGAGGTGAGGAATCACCTGTGGGATAACGGCAGGTTGCCGTAGGAGGGCGCCGGCGTCGAGGAGGCGGCGGGCGGCGGCGCGTCGAGGAGGAGGCGGCGCGTCGAGGAGGAGGTGCGTCGAGGAGGAGGCGGCGCGTCGAGGAGGAGGCGGCGTGTCGAGCTTGCCAACCACCTTGGAGCTGGAACCCTAGGGCGTGCAGGCGCGGCGGACGGAGGGGACGGAGGGGACGGAGGGGGCAGTGCTCGCGGGGGAGGCGGGGCTCGCGGGGAGGCGGTGCTCGAGCGGGAGGAAGGGGAGAGGGAGGCGGCGGGGGCGCGTGGGCGGCTGCGGCGGACGGAGGCGACGGCTGCGGCGGTGGCGTACGGTTGGGGTCAATCGAGGGGAATCTGGCGAGGGAGGGAGGGAGGACACAGTGCGAGGGTAGTAGGTGTAGTGGGGGGAGTGTTCTAATGGCGCACCACCCCCTCGTGCGCCAGAAGTACGACTATTCTAATGGCGCACCTCCCCTTTGTGCGCCATTAGAATTTTGTTTTAATCTAGCCCGACTTGTTTAAATCATAACAGTAATGTTTTTTTATAAAAACAGTAATAATTTTTTGAAAAATATGTTCAAATTTGTTACTTGAAAATATCATCGGTGTCGGCAGTGGAGCGGGGGAGGGTGCGGGGGGTGCCCGTTGGCGGCGGTGGAGCGGGGGAGGGTGTGGGGGCCGGGTGCTCGTCGGCGGCGGTGGAGCGGGGGAGGGTGTGGGGGCCGGGTGCTCGTCGGCGGCGGTGGAGCGGGGGAGGGTTGCGGTGGGTCGTCGGCGGCGGTGGAGCTAGCGGGGGAGGGTGCGGGTGGGATCGAGATGGAGGGGGAATCGAGATCGAGATGGAGGGGGATCGAGATCAAGTGTCCTCATGAATCCAAAAAGTGCCCATGAAATTTAAAAATATTCATGATATCAAAAAGTGCCTATGAAATACAATCGAGAAATGAAGACTACGATTTAAATACAATCGATCTTAGCTAGCTATCTGTTCACAATCTTCTTTCCCTTCTTTTTCGCAAATGGAGTTCTTCTGTGGAACGGACGTCCTTTAGGTAGGGTGGTCCTGCTTCTTCTTGTGGTGTGTGTTGCTACTTCATCGTCATCGTCATGTTCGATCTTCGGGTCGCCGTACTTGTCGAAGTCTTGCTCATTGGCTACTCCATCCATTCCGATGATCTTCCTTTTGCCTCTCCTCACGACAACACGACTGGGCTTTGACGGGTCGGTAATGAAGAAGCATTGGTCCACTTGGGAAGCCAGTACCCATGGCTCATTTTTCGCGGTGACGTTTGCGCCCGCGGTCTTGGATTTGGCTTCGGGTATAACCATGGTGGTGAAATACCGGTCTTCTTTTAGGACGCTCTTGGCCCATCTGACACGGAACATCGGGACCTTCTCTCCAGCGTAGCTCAGCTCCCAGATCTCCTCGATCCTTCCGTAGTATCTGTCCTTGTCGTTGCCGGTGTAGGATTCCATCATTACCCCGGAGTTCTGATAACCATCGCTCTTCATGTCCTTGTCCTCGGTGTAGAATGTGTAGCCGTTGATATCGTACGCCTCATAGGTCATCAGGTTGTGCTCGGCGCCCTGTGACAAGGCGAATATGAGTTGTTCTTCCGCGGAAGAATCCTCATGTAAAGGGTACGACAGAAGCTTCTGCTTGAACTAACGCGTGAAACATGAGTTGTGCTCTTTGAGTATATCTCCGTCCGTCCTCTGTTGGCCTCGGTCATTCTACGTCTTCTCAATAAAGGTTTTGTGCTCTACCACCCAAGGATCAACCACGTCTATGTGTTGTAGCGCGACTAGGTTTGCTCTTTCAAAGTCGGCGAGTCGACCCTCATAGTCGACATGCATTTCACGGGGACCCTCACGGTGACCCCATCCAGCGAGCCTGCCGAGGTGCCTGTTGACGGGCAGACCAACGGGGTTCTCAATGCCTAGATAATTCGTGCAGTAGGAGATGCACTCTTCGGTCAGAAAGCCCCTGGCTATACTTCCCTCTGGATGTGACATGTTCCGAACGTATCCTTTGATGACACCATTCATCCTTTCGAACGACATCATGCTGTGCAGGAACGTCGGCCCGAGTTGGATGATATCCTCCACGATATGGACCAGTAGATGCACCATAACGTCGAAGAATGCGGGCGGGAAGTACATCTCAAGCTCGCATAGTATCACCACGATCTCTTCCTGTAGCCTTCTGAGTTGCCTCACGCCAATCGACTTCCGAGATATGACGTCGAAAAAGATGCATAGGCCAAATAGCGTTTCACGGACGTGCGTGTCCATGATCCCACGGATTGCAACTGGAAGTATCTGCGTCATCAGCACATGACAGTCGTGAGACTTCATCCCGCTGAACTTCTGCTTCGCTGGGTCTAGGTATCTGCTTATCTTCCCCGCGTAACCGTAAGGAAGTTTTACTCCTAGGAGGCAGGTGAAAAACTGCTCAATCTCCTCCTGACTTAGAGTGAAGCACGCGGGGGGGGGGGGGTAGTCATTTTAGGTCTTCTTGGCCTTTTTGCCTTTGTGACGACTTTCTGTGTCCTGCTTCGCCTCATCATCATCATCATCATCATCATCATCATCATCATCATCATCATCATCATCATTAGCGTGAAGCTCCTGCCTGATGCCCATTGATTTCAAGTCTGCCCTTGCTTTCGGTGCATCTTTGGTCCTCTCTGGCATGTTGAGCAGGGTACTAAGAAGACTCTCGCACACGTTCTTCGTGATATGCATGACATCAAGGCTATGAGGCACACGGTGGATCTTCCAGTACTGCAAGTCCCAGAAAACAGACCTCGTTTTACATACCTTCAGCAGCGGCTCTGGCGCCTTTCGCTTTATTCCCGGCTCTGGCGCCTTTTTTCCCGGCAGTGGGCAGTCTTTCCAATTTTTCAACAGCTCTTCTATTTCCTCGCCGCTCCTCGTACACGGGCGTTTTCGGGGTTCGGTTTCACCATCGAACAGATCCTTGCGTTTCCTCCATGGGTCATCGTCGCGAAGCCACCTTCGATGTCCCATGAACACGGTCATCCATGCACCTTACGCATCCAGAAAATCCGTGGACTACCTGCCCCGCGAGATATCCGTAACCGAGATAGTCGTGCACCGTCGTGAGCAGTGCGGCTCTCATAGGGAAATATTCTTTCTGTGCGGCGTCCCACGTATTGGCTGGCGTTTTCCACAGCGTGTCTAGCTCCTCCTTCAGCAGCCCCAGATACAGATTGATGTCGTTCCCTGGTTGTTTCGGCCCTTCAATTAGCATACTCATGTGAATGTACTTCCTCTTCATGCACAACCAGGGGGGAAGGTTGTACATCCACACAAACACAGGCCAGGTGCTATGTGTGCTTCTCTGGCTGCCAAACGGATTGACTCCATCGGTGCTCGCACCCAGCACGATGTTCCTTGGATCCTTCCCAAATTCTGGGTATTCGAAGTTCAACGCTTGCCACTGGTTCGCATCCTTAGGGTGACTCAGCATCTTGTCTTTTTTATTTATCTCCGGATCATTTCCGTCATCTTCCCGCTTCTTCTCCTCCCTATCCGCGAAATACCACTACAGACGAGGAGTGATCGGAAAGTACCACACCGATTTTCGAGGAACTTTCTTCCTCTTCTTGTATCGAGTGACGCTGCACACCAGACATATGGTAGACTCCGCATGCTCGTCCCGATAATGATGCAATTGTTCATGCACACATGGTATTTCACGTGCGGTAAATCCAAAGGACACACGATTTTCTTCGCCTCCTCGAAACTGGTCGGGCAATTGTTCCCCTTGGGAAGACGTTCGTGCCAGAATGACATGTTCTCGTGAAGCACGCGTCGGTCATTTTGTGTTTTACCTTCATCTCCAGAGCCATTAGCGTTACTTTCAGGCGAGTATCCTCGGGCCTGCATCCTTCATACAATGGAGTAACCGCGTCTATCTCTAGTTGATCCAGCTTGGCTTTCTCTCGGGCGGCAGATCTTGCGTTAACCGTCTGCTTGTGAAGCAGCTCTTGAATATGAGGGTCCTGCACCCAGCCTCCATCGTCGTCTGCTCCGGCATCTTCATCTTCATGATCATGCCCTTCGTCTTGATCTTCCTCATCATCATGTACGACATCTTCTACATGATGATTGTGTACATCATCACCGTCGTGATCATGTCCTGGATATTCTTCGTCTTCTTGCCCGCCCTCACCGTGGTGGTTTTCTTGTTGCCCTTCCTCATTTCTTGCCAGGCCCCCATGGACGACTTCATAGTCATCTTCATCACCTTGCCACCGATAGCCATCCATGAAACCACGCAAGAGCAGGTGGTCCCGCACCTGCCCGGAATCCGGGTCCGCAATAAGGCTCTTCAGCTTGCATCTTCGACATGGACATCTTATCTCCGTCTCGTTCTTTTGAAGCATCTCGGCCTTCGCGGAGCTCAAAAACCCATTCACGATGCCTTCGGTCATCGTGCGGACCATGTCGCCTGCGGGGTAGAGCAAAACGATATTTTAGAACCAAGAGAAAATTTGGCATGACCTTCCCTAAAAATAGGACCAAAAAGAATGCATAGTGCCAAAATTCTCGCCGAAACGGAAATGAATCAACATTCCAGCAAAATATTGGCAACTATCGCATTTCAAATACCGGTACCTGCAAACACAAACATATATGCAACACCAAAAACACAAGCAACACCACAAACATACATACATCTAGCTAGGCCACAAAAAGTGCATGTGCATGTTGTTGGAGCGAGCTAGGGAGAAAAAAAGTAGATCTACAACATGAAGATAGCTTTCCCCTTACTTACCTATCAAAAAAGGTAATTTCACCACTTAATTTTGATGAATCTTTGGTGCAAATGAGGTGAGGAGGAGGAGGCAGCCGACAAGCTTAGAGAAGGAGGTGGGGGGAATGAAGTGGGGAAAGTGAGTGTGTAGGTGTGGCTGTCCAAAAATATCTAGCTGGTCCCAGGTTACTAATGGCGCACCACTAAGCCATGCGCCATTAGTAACCCAACATACTAATGGCGCACCACAGAGACATGTGCCATTAGTAGTTTTGCAAAAAAGTAAAAAAAATAATTTTTATGATAATGGCGCACCATGGCACAGTGCGCCATTAGTAGTTTAAACTACTAATGGCGCACTTTGGCATAGTGCGCCATTAGTAGGTTTGCAAAAAAGTAAAAAAAAATTATATACTAATGGCGCACTGTGTTGGTTGTGCGCCATTACTAGGTCTAACTAGTAATGACGCACTTTGCCATCCATGCGCCATTAGTTTGTATGGAAAAATGGAAAAAAATCAATAGTAGTGGCGCACCGTGAGCACGGTGCGCCATTAGTGTCTTCCACACTAATGGCGCACGAGCAACCGGTGAGCCATTAGTATATAGTAGTGGCGCACTACTTACCTGGTGCGCCATTAGAATCAGTCCTATCTATAGCCCTTTTCCTAGTAGTGGTCGCTCTGTGCTTCTGCTGTGAGAGCAGCAGTGTGCTCCTCAGTACGGAGCGAGCGTTTCGTGTTTCGATTGATTGTTATGACACCGCATGGTCCGGGCATCCTGAGCTTGAGATAAGCGTAGTGTGGCACTGCGTTGAATCGAGCGAATGTAGTTCGTCCGAGCAGTGCATGATTGCCACTGCGGAAGGGGACGATATCGAAGATCGACTCTTCGCTTCGAAAGTTATCCAGAGATCCGAAGACCACCTCCAGTGTGATTGAGCCCGTACAGCTGGCCTCTACACCTGGTATGGCTCCTTTAAAGGTGGTTTTTGTGGGTTTGATCCTTGAGGGATCAATGGCCATTTTATGCACCATCTCCTAATAGAGTAGGTTCAGGCTGCTACCACCGTTCATGAGGACTCATGTGAGGTGGAATCCGTCAATGATTGGGTTGGGGAACAGTGCGGCTGAACGCCGTGACGGATACTGGTCGGATGATCCCTGCGATCGAAAGTGATCGGACAGGATGACCATGGGTTGAACATTGGGGCGAATGGCTCCATCATGTAGACGTCCCTGAGCGCGCGCTTGCGCTCCCTCTTGGGGATATGCGTATCATATATCATATTAACCATTTTTACTTGGGGGGGGGGATTTCTTCTGTCTCCCCGTGTTCGGTGGCCGGGGCTCCTCGTCATCGTCCTCGCTTTGCGACCCCTTGTCCTTGTTTTCGGCGTTTACCTTGCCGGCCTATTTGAAAACCCAACAGTCTCTATTGGTATGGTTTGCTGGTTTATCAGGAGTGCCATGGATTTGGCATGGACGATCGAGTATGCGGTCCAAACTGGACGGGCCTGGATTGTTCTTTTTATATGGCTTCTTCCCTTGACCGGATTTAGAGCCGCTGAATTCGGCGTTGACTGCCGTATCATCGGCGTTATCACCATTGTTTCGACGCTTGTGTCTGTTGCGTCGGGGCTTGCCGTTGCTATTTCTGGCTTCAGAAGTGCCAGGTTCGCTTGTATTGCTACTGCTACGTGCTAGCCAACTATCCTCGCCCGCGCAGAAGCGGGTCATAAGGGCTGTTAGGGCTGCCATGGACTTCGAATTTTCTTGGCCGAGGTGTCGGGCGAGCCAGTCATCATGGATGTTATGTTTAAAGGCCGCTAGGGCTTCGACATCCGGACAGTCGACAATCTGGTCCTTTTTAGTTAGGAACCTAGTCCAGAATTTACTGGTTGACTCCCCGGGCTGTTGAACTATGTGGCATAGGTCGTCTGCATCCGGAGGTCAAACATATGTTACTTGGAAGTTGTCGAGTAAGGCATCTTCCAAGTCCTCCCAGCTACCGATTGAATTTTCGGGCAAACTGTTCAGCCAATACTGAGCAGGTCCCTTGAGCTTTAGCGGGAGGTATTTGATGGCGTGAAGGTCATCACCACGTGCCATGTCAATATGGAGAAGAAAGCCCTCAATCCATACCGCGGGGTTTGTTGTCCCATCATATGATTCGATGTTCACGGGTTTAAACCCTTCTGGAAATGCATCGTCCATTACTTCGTCAGTGAAGCAGAGGGGGTGTGCGGCGCCTCTATAGCGGGCCAAGTCATGGCGAAGTTCGGATGGAGTACGTCGGTTTTCGGCCCGAGCGTGATTATGTTTGGCACGTCGTCCGACCGGATAGTCATCATCGTGCGTCGGCGCACGCCCCCGCGATCTGTAGATCGATATGTTTTGTCCTGCTCTTTTATCCAGGTCATGTCACAGGTCAAATGTGTATCCTGGAGCCATTGCATCCCTACTTTTATGGCAAGGTAGTGCGGTCTGGTGTTCGGCTTGAGTTGATGTTCTGTCCCGGCCACGTGGTGGTCGGTCAGCTGCATTACCATCAGGCTCTAATGCCTCGTCGTCGAATTGGGGCAGCTATTTGCGCTTCGGGTAGCTTTTCGTGGTGCGCTCGAGTCCATATTCCTCGACTTCCAGGACATCAGTCCATCTGTCATTAAGTAGATCTTGATCAGTTTGAAGCTGCCGCTGTTTCTTTTTCAGGCTCCTCGCAGTGGCCATTAGCCGGCACCAAAAGCGCTCCTGTTCGACGGGCTCCTCAGGCACGATAAAATTATCGTCGCCGAGGCTTGCCTCGTCCTTGGAGGATGGAAGATATGTTGGAAATATGCTCTAGAGGCAATAATAAATTAGTTATTATTATATTTCCTTGTTCATGATAATCGTTTATTATCCATGCTATAATTGTATTGATAGGAAACTCAGATACATGTGTGGGTACATAGACAACACCATGTCCCTAGTAAGCCTCTAGTTGACTAGCTCGTTGATCAATAGATGGTTACGGTTTCCTGACCATGGACATTGGATGTCGTTGATAACGGGATCACATCATTAGGAGAATGATGTGATGGACAAGACCCAATCCTAAGCCTAGCACAAAGATCGTGTAGTTCGTATGCTAAAGCTTTTCTAATGTCAAGTATCATTTCCTTAGACCATGAGATTGTGCAACTCCCGGATACGTAGGAATGCTTTGGGTGTACCAAACGTCACAACGTAACTTGGTGGCTATAAAGGTGCACTACGGGTATCTCTGAAAGTGTCTCTTGGGTTGGCACGAATCAAGATTGGGATTTGTCACTCCGTGTGACGGAGAGGTATCTCTGGGCCCACTCGGTAGGACATCATCATAATGTGCACAATGTGACCAAGGAGTTGATCACGGGATGATGTGTTACGGAACGAGTAAAGAGACTTGCCGGTAACGAGATTGAACAAGGTATCGGGATACCGACGATCAAATCTCGGGCAAGTACAATAGCGGTAGACAAAGGGAATTGAATACGGGATTGATTGAATCCTCGACATCGTGGTTCATCCGATGAGATCATCATGGAACATGTGGGAGCCAACATGGGTATCCAGATCCCGCTGTTGGTTATTGACCGGAGAACGTCTCGGTCATGTCTGCATGGTTCCCGAACCCGTAGGGTCTACACACTTAAGGTTCGGTGATACTAGGGTTGTAGAGATATTAGTATGCGGTAAGCCGAAAGTTGTTCGGAGTCCCGGATGAGATCCCGGACGTCATGAGGAGTTCCGGAATGGTCCGGAGGTAAATATTTATATATGGGAAGTCCTGCTTTGGTCACCGAAAGAGTTTCGGGTGCTATCGGTAACGTACCGGGACCACCGGGAGGGTCCCGGGTGAGGGAGTCCTGGATTAGGAGGTGTCCGGATAGCCGGACTACCATCATCAACCGAACTATCATTGGTCGGACTATCATCATCGACCGGACTCCAAGACTATGAAGATACAAGATTGAAGACTTCGCCCCGTGTCCGGATGGGACTTTCCTTGGCGTGGAAGGCAAGCTTGGCGATACGGATATGTAGATCTCCTACCATTGTAACCGACTCTATGTAACCCTAGCCCTCTCCGGTGTCTATATAAACCGGATGTCTCTAGTCCGTAGGACAGAACAACAACCCTTACAATCATACCATAGGCTAGCTTCTAGGGTTTAGCCTCCTTGATCTCGTGGTAGATCCACTCTTGTAAATATCTACAATATCAATATCAATCAAGCAGGACGTAGGGTTTGCCTCCATCAAGAGGGCCCGAACCTGGGTAAACATCGTGTCCCTTGTCTCCTGTTACCATCCGCCTAGACGCACAGTTCGGGACCCCCTACCCGAGATCCGCCGATTTTGACACCGACATTGGTGCTTTCATTGAGAGTTCCTCTGTGTCGTCACCGATAGGCCTGATGGCCTCTTCAATCAACAACGACGCAGTCCTGGGCGAGACTTTTCTCCCCGGACAGATCTTCGTATTCGGTGGCTTCGCACTGCGGGCCAACTCACTTGGCCATCTGGAGCAGATCGAAAGCTACGCCCCTGGCCGTCAGGTGAGGTTTGGAAGCCTAAACTTCACGGCCGATATCCGCGGGGACTTGATCTTCGATGGATCTGAGCCACAGCCAAGCGTGTCGCGCTGTCGCGATGGGCATGACCTAACTCTGCCGCCGGACAGCACCTTGGAGGCCGCACACGAATCCGCTCCGACTCATAGTCCGGAGCCGATCGCTCGGATCGAGGACGGATGGCTGGACACCGCCTCGAGAGCTGCAACTTCTACGGCGATGGAGCCGAACACTTACCTCGTCCCGCATAAAGCTCATGACTCCGAGGTGCCGGACTCTCTACCGGACTCCGAACCTCCTGCGCCCCTGCCAGTCGAATCCGATTGGGCGCCGATCATGGAATTCACCGCGGCGGACATCTTTCAGCACTCGCCCTTCGGCGATATCATAAATTCACTAAAGCATCTCTCGCTATCCGGAGAGCTCTGGCCGAACTATGGCCAGGATGGTTGGGACGCAGACGAGGAAGAAATTCAGAGCCCACCCACCACCCACTTCTTAGCCACCGTCGACGATTTAACCGACGTACTCGACTACGACTCCGAAGACATCAATGGTATGGACGACGATGCCGGAGACTACCAAGAACCAGCGCCTACAGGACACTGGAAGACCACCTCGTCATACGACATATACATGGTGGACACCCCAAAGGGAAGCGATAACGAGGAACAACGGGACGCGGCAGAGGATAATCCCGCCGATAAACAACCAAAACGGCGACGTAGACGCCGCCCTAAGTCCCGCCTCGATCAAAGCAGCCTTCCTAACGACCCAGCGATAGAGCAGGGCAAACCAGCGGACGACGAATAGGACGAGCCGGATAATCAACCCCTTCACGGAGCAATCAACAGTCCGGACACAACACCGGAGCATAAGAACATATACAAAAGACTCGTCGCCACTGCAAGAACTTTGAAGAAGGAGAAACGGAAGCTCAAAACAGCAGAAGACAAGCTCAGAATGAAGTGGAGCAAAGTATTCAAGACTGCAGACAAATATGGCAATGGCCATCAAACAAAGAGCTACCCGAAGCGCAAGTTGCTGCCATAATTTGACAAGGAAGCCATAGAGCCTTCACAGTCAAAAAATAAAGAGGCCACCTGGCCGGACAGACGGCCAGATGACAGGCCAAAAGCGACAAGCGGGGCCGCGCACAAGCCGAATTATAATCCTGGGAAAACGGACGGCCCAACTAGGTCCATCTACGGGCCAAAAAAGAGGCCCCCAGGAAGTAATACAACACAACAAGTGTTCGAAGACAGCGGCTCACCCAAATACAGGGGCGCCGCACACCCGCTATGTTTTACCGATGAGGTGCTGGATCATGAATTTCCAGCAGGGTTCAAACCCATGAACATAGAGGCATATGACGGCACAATAGACACCGGAGTCTGGATAGAATATTACATACTACACATACACATGTCTAGAGGAGATGATCTCCACGCCATAAAATACCTACCCCTCAAGCTCAAAGGGCCAGCTCAACACTGGCTCAAAGGCCTCCCAGAAAACACTGTTGGAAGTTGGGAAGACCTTGAGGACGCGTTTAGAGCAAATTTTCAAGGGACTTATGTCCGCCCTCCGGATGCAGACGATCTGAGTCATATAGCCCAACTGCCCGGAGAGTCAGCGCGCAAAATCTGGAACAGGTTCCATACCAAAAAGAACCAAATAGTCGACTGTCCGGACGCGGAAGCCTTAGCAGCTTTTAAACACAACGTCCGAGACGAATGGCTCGCTAGACAGCTCGGCCAAGAGAAGCCAAGAACAATGGCCGCGCTAACAAGCCTCATGACGCGCTTTTGCGCAGGAGAAGACAACTGGCTAGCAAGATGCAGCACTA
Source organism: Triticum aestivum (assembly GCF_018294505.1). Taxonomy (NCBI): domain Eukaryota; kingdom Viridiplantae; phylum Streptophyta; class Magnoliopsida; order Poales; family Poaceae; genus Triticum; species Triticum aestivum. The sequence continues at coordinate 663,452,123 of NC_057804.1, forward strand.
GCGACACGAGTACATCCGAGTCGTACCTCTCTCCCTCCTCGTCTCTCGTAGTGCTTGGCGAAGCCCTGCTGGAGTGCCACGCTCCTCCACCACCACCACGCCGTCGTGCTGCTGCTAGATGGAGTCTTCCCCAACCTCTCCCTCTCTCCTTTGCTGGATCAAGACATGGGAGACGTCACCGGGCTGCATGTGTGTTGAACGCGGAGGCGCCATTGTTCGGCGCTTAGATCGGAATCAACCGTGATCTGAATCGCTACGAGTACGACTCCTTCATCCGCGTTCTTGTAACGCTTCCTCATCGCGATCTACAAGGGTATGTAGATGCACTCCTCTCTCCCTCGTTGCTAGATTTCTCCATAGATTGATCTTGGTGATGCGTAGAAAATTTTGAATTTCTGCTACGTTCCCCAACAGTGGCATAATGAGCTAGGTCTATGCGTAGTTTCTATGCACGAGTAGAACACAAGTTGTTGTGGGCGTTGATTTTGCTCAATATGCTTACTGTTACTAGTCCAATCTTGTTTTGACGGTATTGTGGGATGAAGCGTCCCGGACCGACCTTACACGTACACTTACGTGAGACAGGTTCCACCGACTGACATGCACTTGTTGCATAAGGTGGCTAGCGGGTGTCTGTCTCTCCCACTTTAGTCGGATTGGATTCGATGAAAAGGGTCCTTATGAAGGGTAAAGATAAATTGGCATATCACGTTGTGGCTTTGGCGTAGGTAAGAAACGTTCTTGCTAAGAAACCTATAGCATCCACGTAAAAAATTTGCAACAACAATTAGAGGACGTCTAACTTGTTTTTGCAGCATATGCCGTGTGATGTGATATGGCCAAAATAATGTGATGAATGATATGTGATGTATGAGATTGATCATGTTCTTGTAATAGGAGTCACAACTTACATGTGGATGAGTATGACAACCGGCAGGAGCCATAGGAGTTGTCTTAATTTATTGTATGACCTGCGCGTCAATGAACAACGCCATGTAATTACTTTACTTTATTGCTAAACCGTTAGCCATAGTAGTAGAAGTAATAGTTGGCGAGACAACTTCATGGAGACACGATGATGGAGATCATGATGATGGAGATCATGGTGTCATGCCGGTGATGATGATGATCATGGAGCCCCGAAGATGCAGATCAAAAGGTGAAAAATGATATTGGACATAGCATGTCACTTTTTGATTGCATGTGATGTTTATGATGTTTTTGCATCTTATTTTCTTAGAACGATGGTAGTAAATAAGATGACCCCTCATAATAATTTCAAGAGAAGTGTTCCCCCTAACTGTGCACCGTTGCGGAATTTCATTGTTTTGAAGCATCACATGATGGTTGGGTGTGATATATTCTAACGTTCACATACAACGGGTGTAAGCCCGATTTACACACGGGAAACACTTAGGTTAACTTGACGAGCCTAGCATGTACAGACATGGCCTCGGGACACAAGATACCGAAAGGTCGAGCATGAGTCGTATGGTAGATACGATCAACATGAAGATGTTCACCAATGATGACTAGTCCGTCTCACGTGATGATCGGACACGGCCTACATGTCTCGGATCATGTAATCACTTAGATGACTAGAGGGATGTCTATCTGAGTGGGAGTTCATAAGATGAACTTAATTATCATGAACATAGTCGAAAGGACTTTGCAAATTATGTCGTAGCTTACGCTTTAGTTCTACTGTTTTAGATATGTTCCTAGAGAAAATTTAGTTGAAAGTTGATAGTAGCAATTGTGCGGACTGGGTCCGTAAACTGAGGATTGTCCTCATTGCTGCGCAGAAGTTTTATGTCCTTAATGCACCGCTCTGTGAGCTGAACCTCAAGCGTCAGTTGTGGATGTTGCGAACATCTGACATACACGTTTTGATGACTACATGATAGTTCAGTGCGTAATGCCAAATGGTTTAGAATTGAGGCACCAAAGACGTTTTTTTTGAAACATCGCAGAACATATGAGATGTTCCAAGGACTAAAATTGGGATTTCAGGCTAGTGCCTACGTCAAGAGGTATGAGACCTCTGACAAGTTTCCTAAGCCCGCAAACTAAGGAGAAAAGCTCAATCGTTGAGCATGTGTTCAGATTGTATGAGTACTACAATCGCTTGAATCGAGTGGGAGTTAATCTTCCAGATGAGATAGTGATGGTTCTCCAAAGTCACTGTCACCAAGCTACTAGAGCTTCGTGATGAACAATAACATATCAAGGATAGATATGATCCTTGAGCTATTCGCGACACCGCGAAAGTAGAAATCAAATAGGAGGATCAATTGTTGATGGTTAGTAAAACCACTAGTTTCAAGAAGGGCAAGGGCAAGGGCAAGAAAGGGATACTTCATGAAACGACAAATCAGTTGCTCCTCTAGTGAAGAAACCCAAAGTTGAACCCAAGCCCGAGACTAAGTGCTTCTGTAATAAGGGGAACGGTCACTGAAGCAGAACCACCCTAGATGCTTGGTAGATGAGAAGGCTGGCAAGGTTGACAGAAGTATGTATTGGACATACATTATATTAAATGTGTACTTTACTAGTACTCCTAGTAGTAGCAGGGTATTAGATACCGGTTCGGCTGCTAAGTGTTAGTAACTCGAAATAAAAGGCTACAGAATAAACGGAGACTAGCCAAAGGTAAGACGACGATATGTGTTGGAAGAGTTTCCAAGGTTGATGTGATCAATCATCACACAATTAAGACATTGATGTTAAACCTAAATAATTGTTATTTAGTGTTTGCGTTGAGCGTAGACATGATTGGATTATGTTTATCGCAATACGGTTATTCATTTAAGGAGAATAATGGTTACTCTGTTTATTTGAATAATACCTTCAATGGTCTGGCACCTAAAATGAATGGTTTATTGAATCCCGATAGTAGTGATACACATGTTCATGCCAAAAGATATAAGATAGTAATGATAGTACCACATACTTGTGGCACTGCAATTTGAGTCATAATGGTATAAAACGCATGAAGAAGCTCCATGTTGATGGATCTTTGGACTCACATGATTTTGAATCACTTGAGACATGCGAACCATGCCTATTGGTATATATGCATGAAGAAACTCCATACAGATGGATAGTTTGGGATCACTTGATTTTGAATCACTTGAGACATGCAAATCATACCGCATGGGAAGATGACTGAATGGCCTCGTTTTCAGTAAGATGGAACAAGAAAGCAACTTGTTAGAAGTAATACATCTTGATGTATGCAATCCAGTGAGTGCTGAGGCACGCAGTGAATATCGTTATGCTCTTACTTCACAGATGATTTGAGTAGATTCTTAGTATATTTACTTGATGAAACACAAATCTGAATTATTGAAAGGTTCAAGTAATTTCAGAGTGAAGTTGAAGATCGTCGTGACAAGAGGATAAAATGTCTATGATATGATCATAGAGATAAATATATGAGTTACGAGTTTGGCACACAATTAAGACATTGCGGAAATTGTTTCACAACTAATACCGCTTGGAACACCATAGTGTGATGGTGTGTTCGAACATCGTATCTGCACCCTATTGGATATGGTGCATACCATGATGTCTTTTATCGAGTTAACACTATCGTTTATGGGTTGGGCATTAGACACAACCGCATTCACTTTAATAGGGCACCACACAATTCCATTAAGATGACATCGTATGAACTATGGTTTAGAGAAACCTAAAGCTATCATTTCTTATAAAGTTTGTGGCTGCGACTCTTATGTGAAAAAGTTTTAGGCTGATAAGCTCGAACCCAAAGCGGATAAATGCATCTTCATAGGACACCCAAAACAGTTGGGTATAAATCTTGTCTCAGATCCGAAAGCAATAAGGATTGTTTCTCAAATCGGGTCCTTTCTCGAGGAAAAGTTTCTCACGAAAGAATTGAGAGGGAGGATGGTGGAGACTTGATGAGGTTATTGAACCGTCACATCAACTAGTGTGTAGCAAGGCACAGGGAGTTGTTCCTGTGGCACCTACACCAATTGAAGTGGAAGCTTATGATAGTGATCATGAAACTTCGGATCAAGTCACTACCAAACCTCGCAGGACGACAAGGATGCATACTACTTCAGAGTGGTACGTAATCATGTCTTGGAGGTCATGTTGCTAGACAACAATGAACCTACGAGTTATGGAGAAGCGATGGTGGGCCCGGATTCCAAAAATTGGCTCGAGGCCATAAAATTCGAGAGAGGATCCATGCATGAAAACAAAGTGTAGACTTTGGAAGAACTAGTTGATGGTCGTAAGGCTGTTGGGTACATATGGATTTTAAAAGGAAGACGAACAATGATGGTAAGGATCACCATTAAGAAAGCTCGACTTGTCGTTAAGATGTTTTCCGACAAGTTCAAGGAGTTGACTACGGTGAGGCTTTCTCACTCGTAGCGATGCTAAGAGTCTGTTGGAATTATATTAGCAAGTACTGCATTATTTATGAAATCTTGCAGATAGGATGTCAAAATATTGTTTGCTTGACGATTTCTTGAGGAGAGGTTGTATGTGATACATCCAGAAGGTTTTGTCAATCCTGAAAGATGCTAACATGTATGCAAAGCTCCAGCAATCCTTCTAAGGACTGGAGTAAGCATCTCGGAGTTGGAATGTATGCTTTGATGAGATGATCAAAGCTTTTAGGTTTATACAAGGTTTGCTAAAAAAAACTTGTATTTACAAGAGTGCCTCATCCCGTCTTTAAAGGCGGCACCGTTGCTAAAGGAGCTTTGGCCACCGGCCAAACTCTCCGGCTAGGCGGTTTTCTTATGACCGCCTGTTCGGCCGCCGCGCCAACGATGACTTCTCGGGTCATCGAAAGCAATCTTCACGCTAACTCGGAACTCGCCGAGCAGTTAGATCCGATGTAGCTCTCTTCCTTGAACGAGCTCTTGGATCGCATCGCCGCCCTGGGAGTCGCTACAGACTATGATCAGATTGGGCCTAAAACCGATCTGAGAGAGATCAACTCTCCCCAGGCTACCCACCACGTTGCTGTGGTAGAGGAACAATACGGCGACTCTTCTCCTACCTTAAGGACTAGCTATGCCCAGATTCCAGACCCCTCCATGCCGGATTCCCGCGGAGGGGAGGACACCACTCAAGCCCTGAACTTAAAGTAAGGCAGTGGGCAAGATTCATTGGACAACCTCCAAGAACCCAAGCTTCCAAGTTCGGAAACTTCTTGGCCCCTGAATCTTAGATCGGACGGGGTTCGAAGTTTAATTCCACGCGCCCACCCAAACATAAGCGAAATATCCCAAATCTGGCAAGAGCCCGGTGAAACAGTACATCATTACTGGGCCAGATTCCTCCTGGTTATGGACATGATAAAGGATTGCCGCGAGGAGGACGCAATCTCATTCTTCTGCAATAATTGCACGGACAAGGGAATCCTAAACGCCATAAGTCGTCGTGAAATTACACGCTTCACTGACTTGGCGTCCATAGTATGAAAGTACTGCGCGATGGAGAGCGCCTGGAAAACCGAAATCAAATTTTGGGATAATCCGGCCCCGAATACGACCCTAGTCCGAAATAAAAGGGTGCATCATCACCAGGCACCTAGGTTACATACCAAAAAGCAAAAAAAAACCAAACGGCATGGAACCGTACTGGAGGGATGGCTCTATGGACCCTACAAAATTCATAGCACAGAGGGCGCCACTCCAACTCATAGCCTTAGAGCATGTTGGATACTACGGCAGGTGGCCAAAAGTGGCGAAGAGCTCTTAGCTCCAGAGCACCAGCCCAGCAATACCAGTACGGTATTAACAGTCTTTGAGACTTTCACATCAAATAATATGCGGAAACGAACACTCCGCAGCCCTGCCGAAGTCTACCAGATAGCAACAATAAATCCATGGAGTGACACGGCTATTACCTTTAACGCCAGTGACGAACCTAAATTCCGAACAGCCCGAGCACCAGCCGCATTGGTCCTCGGTCCAATAGTGGATGGCTTTTGCCTTAGCAAGGTACTCATGTACGGCGGCAGCGGATTAAACCTCATCTACGAGGAAACCCTTCAAAAAATGGAAATAGACTGGAGCAGCATTGAGCAAAGCAACACAACCTTTAGAGGAATAATCCCCAATCGGGAAGCATGCTGTACAGGAAAGATCACACTAGATGTGGTGTTCGGCACGCTGGACAATTATAGGTCCGAGGAGGTCACATTCGAAGTGGCCCCGTTCAGCAGCGGATACCACGCTCTATTAGGGCGAGAGGCATTCACAATATTTCAAGCTATACCCCATTACGGGTACATGAAGCTCAAAATGCCCAGACCCAACGGAATTATCACTCTCGCTAGTGACCCGGACATAGCGCTCTGCGCCGAAAATAAAACAGCCGCACTTGCCCTTGAGGCACTATCCGAAGCCCTAGCGGTAGAGGAACTCACTGCGCTGCGCTCCACGGTGAACAGGGACGATGTGATACTCGAGAAGAGATCCAAGTCCACCTTTGTTAAACCGGCAGACGAAATAGTCAAATTCCAAGTCCATCCAACGGACCCTACAAAAACGGCCTCCATCGGGGCACAATTAAACCCTGATGTGGACGCTGCATTACGAGAATTCCTACGCGAAAATTGGGACATTTTTGCCTGGCATCCTTCAGACATGCCAGGAATCCCACGCCGGCTGGCAGAGGACAGCCTAAATATCCTAAAAGGATTCAAGCCAGTCAAAAAGCTCTTCAGCGTTTCTCCGAACCCAAGACACAGGCCATGGGAGAGGAGCTAGCTAAACTATTGGAGGCCGGATTCATAAGGATATTAAAGATACGGACTGGCTAGCAAACCTGGTAATGGTACCAAAGAAGGACAAATCTTGGCGCCTAGGTGTCGATTTTAAGGACCTTAACAAGGATTGCCCAAAGGATCCTTCCCCCTCCCCCACATCGATCAAATTATCGACGCTACCGCAGGACACGATTCATTGTGTTTCCTCGACGCATACTCCGGCTACCACCAAATTAAGATGGCAGAGCCAGACCAAGCCGCAACAGCATTCATCACTCCATACGGCCCATTCTGCTTCAACACAATGCCCTTTGGGCTCAAAAACGCCGGCGCAACATATCAGCGCATGATTCAGACATGTCTGGTAAACCAGATCGGCAAAAAAGTGGAGGCATACGTAGACGATGTGGTCGTCAAATCCAAGCATGTCGAAACCCTAGTCAACGACTTGAGGCTCACATTCGATAATCTCCGAACATATGACATCAAGCTCAACCCGGAAAAATGCTTTTTTGGCATACCAGCCGGAAAGCTCTTGGGCTTCATTTCATCCGGTAGAGGAATTGAAGCAAACCCAGCCAAGGTCCAAGCTCTGTCACAATTGGATATCCCCAAAGATCTCAAACAAATACAAAAATTGACTGGATGAATGGCGGCTCTAAGCCGCTTTATCTCCCGCTTAGGAGAAAAGGCATTACCCCTTTATCGCCTCCTCCAGCGCACTGAACACTTCGAGTGGACGGATGCTGCCGCGGCCAGACTCGAAGAAATCAAAGCCATATTTGCAACAAATCCGTTCCTGGCCGCGCCCAACATGGGCGAACCAATGCTATTATACATCGCAGCAACCCATCAAGTTGTGAGCGCGGTGCTCATTGTCGGACGAGAAACGGACGGACACAAGTTCCCTCTCCAAAAACCAGTTTACTATGTGTCCATGGTCCTAACTCCATGCAAGTCACGGTACCCACATTATCAAAAGATAGCATACGCGGTGTTCATGGCATCCCGGAAGCTGCGACACTACTTCCAAGAGTGTTCGATAACAGTAGCCTCCGAAGTACCTCTTAATGACATTATAAACAACCGCGACGCAACGTGCCGGATTGCTAAATGGGCCATTGAGCTCCTCCCATTTGACATAACCTAAAGGCCACGACATGCTATTAAGTCGCAAGTTTTGGCTGACTTCGTCGCCGAATGGACTGAAGCCGAACTCCCTAAAGAGTACGTCGCATATTCCAACTGGATCATGCAATTCGACGGCTCCAAAATGTTGGCCGGCCTGGGGGCTGGCGTCGTTGACGTCCCAACCGGAGATACAGTCCAATACATACTTCAAATAATGTACACGGACTCCAACAACGCAGCCGAATACGAGGCGCTTCTACATGGTCTCCGGATGGCCGTCTCCATGGGCATTCAACGCCTAGAGGTGCGCGGGGATTCGAACCTCGCGATATCCCAAATAAATGGGGACTTTGATGCCAAGGATCCGAAAATGGCAGCTTATCGCAATATTGTCCTAAAAATGTCAGCTCGGTTTGAGGGGCTCGAATTTCAACATATAGCCCGGGACAACAGCCAGGCAGCAGACGTGTTGGCACTCATTGGCGCAAAGCGCAATGCCGTCCCCCCAACATCTTCCTAGAAAGGCTTTTCAAGCCATCCGTACAATGGGAGGGAGAGTCCGAAAATAACAACCCGGACCCAACCACACTGCCCCACACCGAACATTCCGACATAGTTGGTGGTCCCACCAACGAAATAACACCGTCAGCCCACGCAATAATGGCAGTCATTGCCCTGTGGACAGAACCATTCCTAGCCTACCTAACTAGGTAGGAACTTCCCGAGGACCAAAACGAGGCCCGCTGCATAGTGCGGTGGTCTAAAGCCTATAAGGTCCATGAGGGAGAGCTTTATAAAAAAAGCACAACCGGAGTCCTAAAAAGGTGTATCTTCGAAGAGGAAGGGCAGAATCTCCTGGCTGAAATTCATGCCGGTCTCGGTGGGCCCCATGCCGCAGCCCGGGCACTTGTAGGCAAGGCCTTCCGTACAGGATTTTATTGGCCGACAGCCCGGGCAGATGCTCAGGACTTAGTCCAACGATGCGTCGGTTGCCAGGTCTTTGCTAATCGAAGCCACATGCCACCCACCGCTCTCAAAACTATACCCATCACCTGGCCCTTTGCGGTCTGGGGGCTTGACATGGTTGGACACCTTAAAGGAGGAACCCACAAGCAAAAATACCTACTGGTCATGGTGGATAAATTCACCACATGGATAGAGGCCAAGCCTGTAAAGACGGCTGAATCCGGACCAGTGATAGACTTCATATCAGGGGTAGTACACCGTTACGGCGTCCCCCATAGCATCATCACTGATAACGGCACGAACTTCACGGCCGACGAGGTTAAACTCTGGTGCAAAAACATGGGCATCAAGCTCGACTACGCTTCAGTCTATCACCCAAACTAACGGTCAAGTCGACCGAGCAAACGGTCTAATCATGAGCGGCATTAAACCCAGACTAGTGTGGTCCCTCAAGGAATCTAACACGCACTGGGTAGAGGAGCTCGACTCCGTACTCTAGGGGCTGCGTACCACGCCGAATCGCACTACCGGATTCACACCATTTTTATGGTATACGGCGCAGAGGCAGTTTTGCCCTGCGACATAATTCATGACTCACCTCGCGTGCGCATGTACGAAGAAAGAGAAGCCGAGCTCGATCGGCAGGACAGCTTGGACGCCTTGGAGGAGGAGCGTGACATGGCAAAAGCTCGTTCCGCATTCTATCAACAGCAGGCTCGAAGATATCAAAGCAGGGAAGTACGGGCCAAAGCTTACAATGTTGGCGAACTAGTTCTATGCCTGCCGGACAAGAAAAAGGACAAACTCAAGCCCAAATGGGAGGGTCCCTTCATCATCGACCAGGTCCTGACCGGCGGAGCGTACCGTCTGCGAAACGCATCAGATAACTGACTCGAGCCGAACCCATGGAACGCAGCCCGTCTCCGAAGATTCTACGCCTAACGCTGGATTGTGAGTTCGTCTCCTTCCTCCGTCTATATTTTATACTTTAAGCCGTCTTTTATTTCTCTCCTTCTCCCTCCTTTTTTCCGAAGCCGTTAAAGGCTCGTTTGCGCATTGTTTGCACACACTTGACACGCTATCCGCGCTCATTATACCTGGGGGCTTCTTTAACAGAAGCTTATTTATACGGGCTTTATGCCCAACACATGTGTCACACTTGCGCATGTACCTTTTATTCACCATTATATGCATCAATATGACTTAAGTTTTGGCCACGGTGGGTTGCCTGGCTCCTGTGCTTACCCCTACATTCCTGATTGTTTGGCTAGGTGGTAAAGGGAGCACCTCTGCGATTGTTACCGCCGGGTCAGCCGGACGTGTACCTCAGACTGGGTGAAGCTGAAAGCTAGCGTTCTTAAGGGAATATTCGGCCGGTGAACTAAAAGACGATTTTTTATTTTTCATTTATCTGCCCCCAGATGCTTTTCTGCTTTTTTCGCAGTCCGGACATGCACTTTAGGGCATGCCTCCCAAGGAAAGGAACTCCTAACGGAACTATTCTCCCTGGAAAATGTTTCTTACTAACCATGTAATATAACATAACTAGTTGGGCACTTGTCTCATAAAGCACTCATGACCCCTACGCCTGGTCTCCACGCATGCCCCGGTTTTTACATAACCGCGAGGGTATTCGGACACACTCCGGACTATTGGGTCCCGAGGTTGAAGCGAAAAGGTCCGCTATGACAAGCGATCTACAATCTGGCTAGAAGGCATTTTACATGTCATTTTAAATTACATAGTCAAATTGACTGACTGTATTCCTCTTCAATGCCATCCAATAGGCTGTCTAGTTTACAGTCTTGCTGGGAATACTTTGCGGCCAACTCTACTTGGCCGTACACTAAGCTCACAGGGATCTCCTTCCCGTCAGGCCCCACAGGTCCGACCTCGGCCATGTGGTTTGGGTCCGCCTTCGTGTACCGCGTCTTCACCATGGCCCAGGCCTCCCTAGCGCCTTGACGACAGGCCGATATCTTCCATAGTCGGAAGCGCCGCCGTGCTCCCTGAAGCTTCTCTCCAAGCTCTCCAAGGCCTTCGGGAAGGGAGATAGATGGCCACAAGGCCTGGGCAACGCCTTTCATCACCTGCCGAACTCGTTCGTGCAGTTGCAATAGCTCGGGAAGAAGGTCACCGTTGAACCGGGCATTTCCTCTGAAGGACGACCCGTGAGCATACCTTCAGACATAACTTTGTTCGTTGACTTCCTTGCCGAACTCTTTTTCAAAGTTAGCTCAAGCACTTACTATAAATGCCGCGACGAAGTCGCCGATTCTCCTTCACGGAGTCAGACAGCTGGGCACGAACATCCTTTAGTTCCTCACCCAGCTGGGTGTTGGCATCCTGGAGATTATTTTTCTCTTGCCTCACCCTTGTAAGCACATTCTTGCCGGCCTTCAACCGGCACAAGAGCTGTTGCTTGTCCGGATCTAGTCCGGCGCCATCTCCAATATTATTGTCAGATTTACACACACGCCGCACTTCACAAACTACTTATCTTTGGAAGCATATATTACCAGAGGGGGTCTCTGTGGCTCCCCCTGTAGCGGCTAGTGCGGCCTCAAGTTGGGCCTTGCATTCTTCAAGCTCCTGGGACAGTCGGGTATTCCTTTTTGTAAGATCCTGCATAACAAATGATCCTTAAATCAGTTATTCTAACTATTTTAAGTCTCGGGGGCTACTGGCATATATAACTGTCAAATTTCCTCACCCGTATGTCCTTTACATACTGCTCCGTGGCTCTGGCTAGACCATCTTGAGCGGCACGGAGGTGCGCATCGCCCGAATTGAAGGCATTCAATGCCTCTTGGGAGAAACATGCGTCACGAAGAACTGTCCGGCGGCGCCTGTGATTCATGGCGCTCTCCACCTCGGAGTTGGTGGCGGACAATCTGTCGGCATCCTCTGTCGGAGGAGGATCCGACGCACGCCTCGTGCTCGCCTCCGCTTCTGGACCCGGCTTTGGATCCTGGCTGGCGGAGGCTCGATTGGCAACCTCTCCGGACACAGTCCGGCGAGCGCTCTTTTTCCTGAAAAGAGCACCAGCGTTAGTACGCCTTCCAGGAATCAATCCTGGGAATATGGTGACGCGCCATACCATTGCGGCGGCGTTTCGATTCGGACCGCACTTCTTTTTAGCCTGCGGGGCCGTGCTGCCCCTTGTTGGCTAGCCGCCATGGGCTCGGCCTCCTGCCTCGAAGGCACCCCCTGCGAAACACCATGGGTATACGGTGATAAAAAATAAGCACGGATGGGTCATTATCAGAGTATTGGGACCTCCGTCTCAATTACCTGTGAGGCTGGAAGTATTCCGGGGTAATCGGCCGTAATGGCAACCAAGGCATTATCAATGCTCAGTTGGTGAAATACCCCATCAATCAGCTCCACCAATATGTCCGGATCCTCTTGGGAGGCCGGATTGAGGAGCCGTTCCGGATCCTCGGGTTGTGGAGGTGGGCTGTTTATGTCTTTCACGGCCTGGCGCAGTTCCTGCGTCAAAATTAGAAAATGAGATACCTAACCATGGGAATACGGATCGGGTGTACAAAAAAGAAATGTCCGCTTACCCAGCTTTGAGGATTGTTCATAGAAAATCTGTTCAATGGAATGACACGGAGAAATTCCTCCTTTTCTCCCTTGTACAGCGCGGACAAGATCTTCACCAGATCGGTGACCGATCCCGGCCCCTTACGGCCATGACGGGTGGCATCATCCTCCCCGTTGAAATCCCACATGGGGTGGCCCCTATACTGGAGCGGCTGCACCCCCCGCATAATACATGTGGCCATGACACCGATCATGGTCAGTCCGGAATGAGCTAACAATCTTATTCGGCTCATCAGGTAAAGGACGTCCCTGTCGTCTTCCCTCTGGGAGCTCCGCGGGCGCCAAATCAGGCGTTTCTTCAAAGGAGCATTGCTGAACTCCGGGATACCGATCCGAACAGGATCCGGCAGTGGGACGTCTTCTATATAAAGCCATTCCGAAGGCCAGTCTTCGGACGCCTTCTTCGGGGTTCCGGATAGATATCCGGTCCCGGCGGTGCGCCATAGCTCGGCTCCGCCCACTTGATATATTGACCCCTCATGAGAACGGGGTACAAGGTAGAACAATCTCTTCCACAGTGCAAAATGAGCCTAGACACCCAAGAACAGTTCGCAAAGGGCCACGAAGCAAGCGATGTGCAAAATGGAGGCAGGCGTAAGGTGGTGCAACTGGAGGCCGTAGAACTCCAAGAGCCCCTGGAGACACGGATGAATTGGAAATCCGAGTCCTCTTACTAGATAAGAGACAAAGCATACCCGCTCTCCTTTGGAGGGATCGGGGACACTCTCCGCTTGCTTTCCGCCCTTATAGGTGGCGAGTCCGGCTCGAACCGGAACCATGAAGGCCGCGGGAAGAAATCCCTTGGTTTGGAGCGTCACTAGCTCGCTATGCGGGACTGAACATCTGTCCCAATTTCCGGGCTGAGGGCTGGGAGCGCGAGAGGAGGAGCCGCGTCGACTGTCCATTATGGAATGGATTTTTGTCAGAGGCGCTCCGATGAAAGCTCGCGGAGGGGGGATGTCGTGACTCAGATCTAGATCCTCGTCCCTTTTATAGGCGGCTCATTTGTGCAGCTAGGGGGATAAGTGTAAAAATGCCCTGGCTTTTCGCATTCATTCAAACACGTGGAAGATGGCCATTATTGGGCGTAGAAGCCAAGGAGCGCAACATTTATCACAAGCCGGACACTATTCGACAAGTATATGGAATTTGGAGAAGAACCCGCCTTGCAATGCCGAAGACAATATGCGCTCTGGACTCGTCATCATTGAAGCCTGGTTCAGGGGCTACTGAGGGAGTCCTGGATTAGGGGGTGTGCGGATAGCTAAACTATCACCGTTGGCCAGACTCCCAGACTATGAAGATACAAGATTGAAGACTTCGTCCCGTGTCCGGATGGGACTTTCCTTGGCGTGAAAGGCAAGCTTGGCAATACGGATATGTAGATATCCTAACATTGTAACCGACTCTGTGTAACCCTAACCCTACCCGATGTCTATATAAACCGGAGGGTTTTAGTCCGTAGGACGAACAACAATCATACCATAGGCTAGCTTCTAGGGTTTAGCCTCTCTGATCTCGTGGTAGATCCACTCTTGTACTACCCATATCATCAATATTAATCAAGCAGGAGTAGGGTTTTACCTCCATCAAGAGGGCCCGAACCTGGGTAAAAACATCATGTCCCTTGTCTCCTGTTACCATCCGCCTAGACGCACAGTTCGGGACCCCCTACCCGAGATCCGCCGGTTTTGACACCGACACCGAGCGTAAATCGGCTAGGACAGGCCGGGTTAACTTCATCAGTAGTCAAGTACGCTTGAACCCCGTGAGGATATTCTATAAGGGCCCAAGGCCCATAACCGGTTTAAGGCTTGTAGCCGTGAACCGGCATTAGTATGTAACTTGTGTTGTAAGTTAGAAATACTAGAGACCGAACTGGACACGTCTATGAGCCGGTCTCGGGACTCTGCAAACCGACGGGCGTCACCCATGTATATAAGAGGACGACCCGGCGGCGGTTTAGGGACAACAGACAACAACTCGAGACTTAGGCGAAGCTCGTTTGCTCCCTAGTCATCGAAACCCCCATCAATTCCATCACAACTAGACGTAGGCTTTTACCTTCATCGAAGGGGCCGAACTAGTATAAACTCTCTTGCGTCCTTGTGTCCGCTTTTACCCCTTCAAGCTAACCCGTAGAGATGGCTCCATGACTAAGTCCTTTCATGAGGACATCTTCCGTGGGGCTATCGCATGATGGTTTCAAGTTCTTGGAGGGCAACTTCGAAGGACTCAAGGGTTACGCTGTGGGCCGGATGACCAAGAGTCGTCGTGGCAAGCTCTACATCGATGATTCAGGTTGGGGCCCCAAGGCCGGCTCGATTGAGTACGGGTACCGGGTCCCCTTTGGTGGCATACACGACTTTTTCATTGGCAAGATCGGTGAACCGGGCCCTGAGCCGGACATCTGCACCGACCTCATCGAAACGGCTCAGCGTGCGAGATCTGCCCAGGTTAAACCGGCCGTGAAGCGTTCCTTCATGGGAGTCATCCACGGAGGAGAATATGAAGATGGATCGGCATCTGGTAGCGAGACCGTCGTTTATTCCGGCGACGAGTCCTCAACCGGAGAAACCGAATCATTGTATCAACTGCAAGACGGCCGTATTGGGGGCTGCTCTGATGGTGACAGTATTCCGGATCCCTCTGATCTGCCCAACCGGGTTGGAATATTCATGGACGGTACGCAGGCGGCGGTCCACTCTTCGACTGCAGCAGGAATGTTCTCCGGATCAGCAGCGGCGGCAGTGGCCGGGGCAGGAGGCTCTGTGCGCCCGCCGGCTCAAGTTTTATCTGATTCGTTTGATGCGTTGGCTGTGCTTATGGCAGAGGCTAACCCGGAGGATTAGGACGCCCACAACATGGAGATTGCAAAAGTGAGGGAACAGATCACTCAGGCCAAGGCCGGCCTAGCGGCTAAGAACAACAGGATGGCCGCAGAGTGGTCCGCTTTGGATGCGCAGGCCTATAGGCTTATGCTGGACCAGAACGCATCGCATGAAGTCTTGAAAATGAAGCATCGTCTCTCCCGCCGACGGTTTTCGATGCCAGAAACCTCTTTAATACCCCAGGAGCAGGGACTAGTAACCCGCCGTGGTTAAACCGGGTGGAGGCACCTGGGCCGGGTACACCGATTCAGCCTCGCCTGATGGAGCCGCCTCGACAGAATAATATCATACCTCAGCCTGTCCAGAAACCTCCAGGTCATTATGCCAATCCAATGGACAATCTTATCGCTGCCGCTTCACGGCTGGAGGCCATCCCGATTGAAGGTGATTCTCCGCAAGCGGTGGAGACGCGTCGGGTTAAGGAACTTCTTCGAACAGCCTTGGTTCAGCAGGAAGTATATTCATATAGCCGTGAAAGAATTCATTCCACCCCCCGTCCAAGCCGGAGTTACAGCAGGCGGATGGATGAACCGGCCGTATCCAGTAATGCACGGAACCGTGAAGCGCCCCGTGGCCATAACCTGACGGGTGATGCTCAGGAAGTGGTGGACCGGGCCCGAGCATGAAGGGATGCCGAGTTAGCAGCGCAACATGAGGCTCGTCAGCTTACGCCGGTTCGTCCAACCACCTCGATCGAGCCAGGAGTTACTTCTAGTTCTTTGGGAGTGCCTTGTCTTGTCCCCGCTTTATGCAATGTGCGCCTGCCCAAGGATTTCAAGGGCCCGCGCAAGGTGCCAAATTACACGGCCGATTTGTCTCCGAAAACATGGGTAGAGAGCTATGAGATGGCCATGGAGATGCTTGACGTAGATGAAGCGGCATGTGCAAAGTATTTCACCATGATGCTTGAAGGGACAGCCCGTATTTGGTCAAAGAGCTTACCAGCCAATTCTATCAGTTCATGGGCCCAGTTGCGAGCCCGATTTATCCAGAATTTCAAGGATACATGTAAGGAGCCCATGCCGATAGTGGACTTAGCGGCCTGTGTCCAGGAGGAAGGAGAGTCAGCAACCCGCTGGTTACGCCGAGTTTCGGAAATTTTGCACTCATCAGACCGTATCAACGCCGACTCCGCGGTTATAACTTCAGAAAGCAACTGCCGGTTTAAACCTCTGAAGTTGAATTTGGGACGGATGAAGCGCCATTGTAACGATATGGGGACCCTCATGACTGCGTTAGTGAAGTATGCTGATTCTGATAGTACCAAGGATCCCGAGTCTGATGATGAAAAGACAGGGAAGAGAAAGAAGAACAGCAACTCCAAGGGGCAGCAACACAACACGTCAGGTCATGGCAACGGAGGCAAGCGTAAGGCGGATGGCAGCATGGACTTCGTGGCTAATACTAGCGTGCAGGACAGGGGCCAGCGACGGAAGGGTAAACCGCCAAATTGCGGTGGAGCTCCAAACCCCAACCCGGACTGCCTGACTTATGTATTAAACCAGCCCTGTCCAAAGCACGGGACGAAGGAGACGCCAGCCACCCACCTTTGGAAGGATTGCTATATTATGCAAGAGTTCAAAAATTCTAATGCTTTCCGGTATGATCACGGATCAGGTGGCGGCTCAGGATCCGGATTCCATGGGCCGAGTCATGGTGGAGGAAATGTCGGTTCAGGCTTCAATGGAGATCAGGGTGGACATAACAATCAAAACAATTAGAGTAGCCAGGGTGGTTACAACCAACAGCAGCAGTCGGGCTATCAGAGCAATCCAAAGCCGTTGAATAGCAGGCAATATCATGTATTCACCACTAGCTTGGATAAACGAGACCAGAAGCTTCACAAGCGAGCAGTGAATTCTGTTGAACCGGCAGTACCTCGTTATTTACGTTGGTCCGAACAACCAATCATATGGAGCAGAGAGGATCACCCTCCCCGGGTTGACAATCTGGGTCAGCTAGCGTTGGTTGTGACATCTCAGGTGGGAGGTTATAAGTTCACCAAGGTTCTCATGGATGGAGGAAGCAGCATTAATATCTTATACTATGAGACCTTCCGCCGTATGGGGTTAACAGACAAGAATCTTCAACCATCCAATACGGTATTCCATGGTGTGGTGCCTGGTAAGTCAGCATATCCCGTTGGCAAGATAGCTCTGGAGGTGGCCTTTGGAGATGATCATGATTCCAGGTCAGAAACATTGATTTTTTTGGTGGTGAAGATCCGGAGCCCGTCAGCAAGTGTGATGCAGCCACGGCGGTTCAATTCATTAAAAACGTGATTTTCCGGTTTCGCTTTCCACACAGTATCATTACTGATAATGGTACTAATCTATCCAAGGGTGCTATCAAGGAGTTTTGTGAACGTGAGCACATCCGGCTTGATGTTTCATCAGTGGCTCACCCACAGTCCAATGGTCAAGCAGAGAGAGCTAACCAAGAGATGTTACGAGGTATCAAACCCCGTCTTATGGTTCCTTTGCAGCGGACGCCGGGTTGTTGGGTTGAGGAGTTTCCATCTATGTTATGGAGCATCAATACTACACCCAACATATGGACAGGATACACACCGTTCTTCATGGTCTATGGAGCGGAGGCGGTTCTCCCCAATGATATCCGTCATGATTCACCTCGTGTATTAGCTTATGTTGAAGCGGACAACGAGGTAGCACGGCAAGACGCTTTGGACCTGTTGGATGAGGAGCGTGACATTGCAGCTACCCGTTCGGCGATTTACCAGCAGGATCTTCGTCGTTATCACAGTCACCGAGTTAGAACCAGAACCTTTCAAGAAGGAGATTTGGTGCTCCGGCTCATCCAAGACCAGACTGATATGCCCAAGCTATCCCCACCTTGGGAGGGACCTTTCGTGGTCATCAAGAATCTGCACAACGGGTCGTACTATCTGATTGATATTCGAGAGCATAAAGACTCACGTACATCAGAGGAGGAGACCAACAGGCCGTGGAACATAGCTCATCTTCGGCCCTACTATACTTGAGCCATAGGCTCTACTTATGTACATATTATGAGAATCTATATATTATGATCAATACAATAAACCGGAGCCTTAGCTAAAGCGGGGTCTCTGTTATTCTTACATCATGAGTGGTTACACTGAGTTTTTATCTTAAAGCGGTCTCCGGTTTACCCCTTGAGTTAGCTTTTTAACAAAGCTTTATATCATGTCACTTGGGGGCTTGGTCTTGTCCGAACCAATGCAACACCTTTTGATAGGAGAAAGCCACGAGATCACTTGGGGACTTGGTCACATCTGAACCAGTCACGCCTCTTGATCGGCCTAAGGCCACATAATCACTTGGGGGCTTTGGTCGAACCCGAACCATCGCTACACCTCTTGATCGGCGTAATGCCACTGCATCATTTGGGGACCTGGCTGACATGAACCATAGCTACGCCTATTGGGGGCTTGGTCGTGTCCGTCCATGGTAATTCCACTTGATCGGCTCAAACAGCCTCTTTTCGCAAAAGATTTTGTCTTTGCCTTTGCTTGAAGTTTGTGTGTCTTTTTGCATATTTCTCTTGTTGTGTTCTTAAACCGACAATTATTAAACCGATTCGACTGTCAGTTGACGGGACATGGTTTGTTTTTCATCCGGAGACACTTTTGCCCGGTTTGATTTTTGATAAACATCCTATTTTGGAGTAACACCGGTGTCCATCTTAACTCGGAACGGTTTACCTGATAAACCGACCCTGTATACACAGGAGCTGTTTTCTCCTTCAGCAGAGCGGGTTTCTTACATCTCCACTTCAAGATTGGCACAACCAACTTCATGCCCTATGATGGAAGGTATCATAGATTCCTATATTTTATCATATGTTTAAATCTAAGGTATTATCTTTGATTTCATATACATAGATAAGATGACCCGCCTGGTGATACAACCACAATGATGTCTTAAGTTTTTTTTTGCTACAGACAACTGTTTAGCATTGGTGATTCAACGGAAGCATAAGTTGCAATAAGTATGCACGAAGGCATATCAACACAAAGTGTGGCAGCTAGTCTATTACAGGGCAACACGGTGCCTAGATAAGATAATTGTTTTTATGCATAAAATAAAGAAGGAGTAATATAAACTGGCCTCCGGTTCATGCTTGGTCGCCATCTTGGCCTGATGGTTGTGGGTCATCCTGCGCCGCTTCAGCTTCTGATTCCCTACCCAGCGGCTGGAAGTCAACAGTTGTCCAGTCGATTCCCATTAATGCTTGGAATATAGCTTCATCATTGATCATCAACGACGGTTCAATATAAGGAGCGTAAGTATGCTTATGAATTGGAGGTATAAGGTTTTCCGCTTCAGGAATCGGTGCAGACACTCGTTTATTCTCGTCATCGTACTGGGCTTGATAGTGGGACAGATTTGCCTCTTCAACCAGTTGACAAGCCAAAGGGCGCACTTCCCGGTTTATAGCTCGAAGATCCTCTTCGCTGAATTCTGTCTCGTCTTCCTTCAAGCTTGGGAAGCCCTGGGCCGCTTCAACAGGATCAAAATCCGGCACCCACGCTTTGGCCCGGATTAAGGCGTTTATGGCACCGGTTCTAGCAGCAGATTTCTTTAATTCTTAAAACCGGGCAGGAAGCATTGACAACCTTTTAACGGTGTCCTGGATCAAGGTCAGTGCCGGGTTGTTATGAGAAGCGGTGTTGATGATCCACTGCGCACCAGTATAGAGTTGCTCTATCAATGTATAAGGGGCTTTCAATTTCTTCTGCACATCTGATCCCAAGTGGCCAATACGTGTCCCTATATCATTCAAAGGGTTAATAAACCGGCAATTACATGAGAAAGCTTCATTATGTCAGAAATCAAAAAAAGGCTTACCAAAGACAGCGGCGGTCATGGCATGCACTTGCCGCTTTACACTGGTCAGTTCATCCACCACCGGTTTGAGGGCAGCTTCAGCATTTTCAGCCCCGTTGAGTTAAAGCGGCCTTTTAAGTGGCCCAATCCGACCGCTCCTTGTTGAAACCCTCTTTAAGCTTTTCCATGACGCTTAAAGCGCTGGTTAATTCATTCTTTGCTTTGGAGGTTTCAGCTTGCCGGGATTTCAGGTTTTCTTGAAGATCAGTGATTTGGTTTTATTTCTTGCTCAGATCAGCCTACATACAGATAAGCATTTGATAAAGATTAAGGAGCAGAGTTGAAGTACCAAACCCATAACAAGTTATGCTCTCTGTACTTGGGGGCTAATGCATATTTGCTTTTTCATCCTACAATTTCTACATAAAGTCCCAAGCTCAATACAAGTATTTAGTTTGGTACTTGGGTGCTAATGCCTATTTGCTTTGTCCTTGAGGGATACTGGATTTCTTATGGTATAAAAGTCCCGGTTTAACTACATTAAGTTAAAACGGCCCTTGGGAGCTACTTTCCCAAAAGTACAGCTTTGCTCAGGATTACATTGGGAAGTCCCGGTTTAAGTTCACATCTTAAAACCGTCACTTAGGGGCTATTAGAGTTGACATATTGAAGTATACAAGCAGAGAGTCATATGGAATTTACCTCATATTTGACTTTCATCATATTCACCAGACCTGCTTCATAATCACGGCTGGTATATAACCGGTTCAGATAACCAGAATGAAGATCTTGGGGATTCAAAGCGGCGTAAGTAGCCAAATCGGATTACCTGGCTTTACCAAACGCAGTAAATTCATCCTTTGCAATGTGCCTAGATAAGGCGACCGGATTACCTGGCTCGGAATGGCCAAAGCCAGTAATAACAACATCATCATCCTTGGCTTCGCCGGTTCACACAGGGGTCGCCGGTTTCTCCGTATGCTTTGGTGGACTTGCTGTCTTGTCGGTTTGAGCAGGACTTGTGGGTTGATTTGAAGGGCCTGTGGCATCAACATGTGCCTCTTCAACGGTAACATCATGATCTTGCAGTGGTGGGTCATGCAACATATCATCCTGGATGTGTTCTTCAAGATTGGGTATATTGGTCGGTTCAGGAGCGTCGTCTTCCTCTGCCGCTTTGTCCAGGCGAGCTTTCTTTCTTGGCCTAGGCTTGGTCCTGAAAGGAAAAAGATGGATCGGTCCAGTAAACATTGAAAGTGATATATCAAAAACAGTATCAACAGGATTATGGCTCACCCAAGCACTGTCTTAAGTGGTGGGAGTTGGGTGGCTGACGACGCGCCAGACGAAGAATGAGAAGTCACCTAATAATCTGAGTCAAATGGATTAAGAGGTTGACGAATGCAACCCGCTTTAGGATAAGCATTGACGAAACAGTTAGAGACCTCTGAACGGCGTTTCCGAACCAGACTGTTTGGTAAACCGGCAGAGGTAACTACCTGGCTGCTGTGCCGGGTTGAACGATGAGCCTCATGCTATTGTGTCTTCATAAGAAAGTTTCGGTCCAAATAAGCAAGAGGATGAGAAAATTTAACTTTCCGATTTGCCGGTGGATTTTTACTGAAGGTAAAGGGTTTGAATCGGAAGAAAGAGCGATTACCTCTACAACATCAGCATGACTGACTTCAGCATCATCCTGGCAATAATCATTATCAATAAGGCGTGTGAAAAAATAAACCAAGTGAGTCAAGTTCTACCTCAAGATCCGAATTACCCACATCATCGTCAGCTGGTGGATCGGAGGAGGCAGTAATTTTCTTTCTATTGGATGGTTTCTTCACAACTCTAGTCTTGGGCCGGGTTATTTTCTCCGGTTTCTCTTGTGGAGTTTTCCTGCTCCAAAATGGATCATCACCCTATTTGAAAGATGTTAATATCAACAAACAGTACTTAAACATAGTCAGATTTTATAAAGGCATAAGATATGAGTCTTACGGCTGGCGGTTTGTTAATGGCAGAAGAGGGAGCCAGGCCGGTTTGGGTGCAGGCAGCTTCCGGTTCGTTTAACATCCTCTTAACAGCCTCAGTAACTTCATCATCTGTCAGCTGGATCTCAATATGCCGTAGAGGGTCTTTCACATCTTCTGTGTATTTGCACATCAAACCGGAGCGCAGGCTTAAGGGCAGTATACTCCAAGATATCCAACAGCGAGCAAGATCAACTCCTATTAACCCGTTGGCCATGAAGGCCCGGAGCTTGGATAGTTCAGGGGCATATTTGCTTCTTTCCTTAGCAGTCAGTCTATGAGGGAGGGGATGTGTGTTGCTTAGCCGCTTCGGACAGTAACCCGGTAAAGGGTTTTCTCCATCAGGAGAGGTATCTTTGCACTAAAACCATGTTGAATTCCACTCTTTGGGATGGCTATGCAGTTTGGTGTGAGGATAAGTGACCTCTTTCCGCTTTTGAATCGCCACACCACCCAACTCGGTGTTGGGACCGTCAGAAAATTTAGTGCGGCGGTTTAGATGGAAGCAATCTCTGAACAATTCAACTGTGGGCTCCTCTTGAAAGAACACCTCACAGAGCACTTGAAAGTGACAAATATTGGTTATGGAGTTGGGGCCAATATCTTGTGGACGCAGTTGGAAGCTGGCCAAGACATCCTGATAAAACTTTGAACCGGGCGGACTGAAGCCCCGGGCTAAATGGTCAGCAAAAACAACAACCTCTGCATCCTTGGGTCCTGGAGGACTCTCCAGGCCAGGGACCCTCCAGTGAATGACGTCTTTTTTGCCTAAAGCGCCGGTGTGAACTAAGTTATCCAGTTGAGTTTCAGTCACTCGAGAAGGGGCCCAATTACACTCGTACACTTGCTTGGCCAGGATGCAATCTGCAAAGCAGTAATAACGGTTCAAGAATATGTTGGAAGGCTATATATTGATACATTCATTGTTAAACCGGAAGAAGTTGCTTATAAACCGGAGTTCTGCAAGGTGGCGACACATAACTGGGAAATCCTGGCGGTTCAACAAGGGGACTAATGATATATGTCGAGTTGTCAGTTATTCTACAAAGTTAAACCGCCTAGTCTGAAACATTGATGAATCAAGAGTGGATGTGCGAAAACAGGTTTCACAAAAGTATTTCACAGTTTTGGATCTGGAGCATGTTCAGAAAAGAAATAAATATTCAAGGTTCAAAACAGAGCGGTACCAAAACAATGAGCAAGGAAACAGGGAGATCTATGATCTTGAGACGCGTAAGTGAAAACGGAGGCTAAAAGCTACCATTACACAGAACAGAGATTCAGGAGATCTTTTGAGAGCCATTATATGAACGAAGAACAAAGGATGAACACTGAAAAACATAGAAACCCTAGAATAGATCTGGGGCGGAAAGAGCGGAAGATTTACCGGAGCTGAGGAAGAAGCGGAAGGTCGCCGCGATGCTCTGGTACGTTCCGGGTGATGCAGCAGCCAAGGTTGATGCAGATACAATGGTTGACGGAGGCGGCGGAGCTTCACGAGCTGGGCGGCGCAAGGAAGACGATGCGGAAGGGCATGAAGGGGAAAGGAGAATGACCCTTTGGTCCTATTTATAAAGGCAAGGGATATGTGTGTCAGGCGCGAAAATCAAGGGGCCGCAAGTTTGGAGGCGGAGCTGTCGCCTCGATTGTTGCAGACCCATTAATGAAAAGATGTTATATACAGTTCTTTATGACAGATGACGTCATACCGGTTCACCACAATCTGAGAAGATGACGTCACGGAGATTCAACCAAGAAGATGTTGAAGATGAAGCTTTTTACTAAGGATTGACATCAACCTGTTCAAATCAATATGGGGCCTAATGTTGGGGATATTACTACCGAGCGTAAACCGGCTAGGACAGGCTGGGTTAACTTCATCAGTAGTCAAGTATGCTTGAAGCCCGTGAGGATATTCTATAAGGGCCCAAGGCCCAGAACCAGTTTAAGGCTTTTAGCCGTGAACCGGCATTAGTATGTAACTTGTGTTGTAAGTTAGAAATACTAGAGACCGAACCGGACACGTCTATGAGCCGGTCTCGGGACTCTGCAAACCGACGGGCGTCACCCATGTATATAAGGGGACGACCCGTCGGCGGTTTAGGGACAACAGACAACAACTCGAGACTTAGGCGAAGCTTGTTTGCTCCCTAGTCATCGAAACCCCCATCAATTCCATCACAACTAGATGTAGGCTTTTACCTTCATCGAAGGGGCCGAACTAGTATAAACTCTCTTGCGTCCTTGTGTCCGCTTTAACCCCTTCAAGCTAACCCGTAGCGATGGCTCCACGACTAAGTCCTTTCATGAGGGCATCTGCCGTGACGAAACCACGACAACGGGTATCATTGTTTTCTGACCTTCACAGATGATTTGAGCAGATATGTCTATATCTACTTAATGAAACATAAGTCTGAAACATTTGAAAAGTTCAAACAATTTCAGAGTGAAGTAGAGAATCATCATAACAAGAAAATAAAGTTTCTACGATCTGATCGCGGAGGCAAATAATTGAGTTATGAGTTTGGCCTTCAATTAAAACAATGTGGAATAGTTTCACAAACTCATGCCACCTGGAAGACCACAGCATAATGGTGTGTCCGAACGTCATAACCGTACATTATTGGATATAGTGCAATCTATGATGTCTCTTACTAGTTGACCACTATCGTTTTGGTGTTATGCATTAGAGATAGTTGCATTCACGTTAAAAAGGGCGCCATCTAAATCCGTTGAGACGAATCCGTATGAACTGTGGTTTGGCAAGAAACCTAAGCTGTCGTTTCTTAAAGTTTGAGGTTGCGATGCTTATGTGAAAAGGTTTCAACCTGATAAGCTCGAACCCAAATCGGAGAAATGCGTCTTCATAGGATACCCAAAGAAGACTCTTGGGTACACCTTCTATCAGATCCAAAGGCAAGATTTTCGTTGCTAAGAATGGATCCTTTCTAGAGATGGAGTTTCTCTCGAAAGAAGTGAGCGGGAGGAAAGTAGAACTTGATGAGGTAATTGTACCTTCTCCCGAATTGGAAAGTAGTTCATCACAGAAATCAGTTCTAGTGATGTCGACACCAATCAGTGAGGAAGCTAATGATGATGATCATGAAACTTCGGATCAAGTTACTACCGAACCTCGTAGTTCAACCAGAGCATGCTCCGCACCAGTTTGGTACGGTAATCCTGTTCTGGAAGTCATGTTGCTAGACCATGACGAACCAACAAACTATGAGGAAGTGATGATGAGCCCAAATTCCGCGAAATGGCTTGAGGCCATGAAATCTGAGATGGGATCCATGTATGAGGACAAAGTGTGGACTTTGGTTGACTTTCCCGATGATCGGCAAGCCATAGAAAATAAATGGATCTTCAAGAGGAATACAGACGCTGATAGTAGTGTTACTATCTACAAAGCTAGACTTGACGAAAAAAGTTTTCTGAGAAAGTTCAAGCTGTTGACTACAATGAGATTTTCTCACTCGTAACAATGCTTAAGTCTGTCCGAATCATGTTAGCAATTGCCACATTTTATGAAATTTGGCAAATGGATATGAAAACTGCATTCCTTAATGGATATCTCGAAGAAGAGTTGTATATGATGCAACCAGAAGGTTTAGTCGATCCTAAAGGTGCTAACAAAGTGTGCAAGCTCCAGCGATCCATCTATGTACTGGTGCAAGCATCTCGGAGTTGGAATATACGCTTTGATAAGTTGATCAAAGCATATGGTTTTATACAGACTTATGGTGAAGCCTATATTTACAAGAAAGTGAGTGGGAGCACTACAACCTTTCTGATAAGTATATGTGAATGACATATTTTTGATCGGAAATGATGTAGAATTTTCTGGAAAGTACAAAGGAGTGTTTGAAAGGAGTTTTTTCAACGAAAGACCTCGGTAAAGCTGCTTACATATTGAGCATCAAGATCTATATAGATAGATCAAGACGCTTGATAAGTTTTTTCAATGAGTACAAACCCTTGACAAGATTTTGAAATAGTTCAAAATGGAACAGTCAAAGAAGGAGTTCTTGCCTGCATTGCAAGGTTTGATGCTGAGTGAGACTCAAAACCTGACCACGGCAAAAAATCGAAAGAGAATGAAAAATCATTCCCTATGCCTCAGTCATAGGTTCTATAAAGTATGCCATACTGTGTACCATACCTATTGTGTACCTCACCATGAGTTTGGCAAAGTAGTACATTAGTGATCTAGGAGTAGATCACTGGACAACGGTCAAAATTATCCTATTGTGAAATAAGAATACGTTTCTCGGTTATGGAGGTGACAAAGAGTTCGTCGTAAAAAGGTTACGTCGATGCAAGCTTTGAAACTAATCTAGATGACTCAGTGTCTCAATCTGGATGCATATTGGAAGTGGGAGCAATTAAGCTAGAGCAGCTCCGTCTAGAGCATTGTAGACATAGAAATATGCAAAATACATACGGATCTGAATGTGTCAGATCCATTGACTAAACTTCTCTTACAAGCAAAACATGATCACTCTTTGGGTGTTGGATCACATAGCGATGTGAACTAGATTATTTACTCTAGTAAACCCTTTGAGTGTTGGTCACATGGCGATGTGAACAATGGGTGTTAATCACATGGTGATGTGAACTATTGGTGTTAAATCACATAGCAATGTGAACTAGATTATTGACTCTAGTGCAAGTGGGAGACTGAAGGAAATATGCCCTAGAAGCAATAATAAAGTTATTATTTATTTCCTTATACCATGATAAATGTTTATTATTCATGCTAGAATTCTATTAACCAGAAACTTAGTACATGTGTGAATACATAGACAAAACAGAGTGTCCCTAGTATGCCTCTACTTGACTAGCTTGTTTATCAAAGATGGTTATGTTTCCTGACCATGGACATGTGTTGTCATTTGATGAACGGGATCACATCATTAGGAGAATGATGTGATGGACAAGACCCATCTGTTAACTTAGCACCATGGTCGTTTAGTTTGCTGCTATTGCATTCTTCATGACTTATACATGTTCCTATGACTATGGGATTATGCAACTCCCGAATACCGGAGGAACACTTTGTGTGCTATCAAACGTCACAATTTAACTGGGTGATCATAAAGATGCTCTACAGGTGTCTCCATGGTGTTTGTTGAGTTGGCATAGATCGAGATTAGGATTTTCACTCCGATTGTCAAAGAGGTATCTCTGGGCCCTCTCGGTAATGCACATCACTATAAGCCTTGCAAGCAATGTGACTAATGAGTTAGTTACGGGATGATGCATTACAGAACGAGTAAAGAGACTTGCCGGTAACGAGATTCAGCTAGGTATTGAGATCCGACGATCGAATCTCGAGCAAGTAACATACCGATGACAAAGGGAACAACGTATGTTGTTATGCGGTTTGACCGATAAAGGTCTTCGTAGAATATGTGGGAGCGAATATGAGCATCTAGGTTCCGCTATTGGTTATTGACTAGAGATGAGTCTCAGTCATGTCTACATAGTTCTCGAACCCCTAGGGTCCGCACACTTAAGGTTCGGTGACGATTGGTATTATGAGTTTATGTGTTTTGAAGCAGCAAAGGTAGTTCGGAGTCCCGGATGAGATCGGGGACATGACGAGGAGTCTCAAAATGTCCAGACGTAAAGATCGATATATTTGAAGGCTATATTCGGACTTGGGAAAGGTTCTGAGTGGTTCGGGTATTTACCGGCCGACCCCCTCCTCCACTCCTTTATATACGGGGGAGGGGGTCACCCCATAGACACAAGTAGATAATTGATCTTTTAGCCTGTGCGGTGCCGCCCTCCACCATAATCCACCTCGGTCATATCATAGCGGTGCTTAGGCGAAGCCCTGTGTCAGTAACTTCATCATCACCGTCATCACACCGTCGTGCTGATGAAGCTCTCCCTCGAAGCTCTATTGGATCATGAGTTCGTGGGACGTCGCCGAGCTGAACGTGTGCAGTCCGCGGAGGTGCCGTACCTTCGGTGCTAGGATCGGTCGATGTGAAGACGTACGACTACATTAACCATGTTGACATAATGCTTTTGCTTACGGTCTACGAGGGTACGTAGACAAGACTCTCCCCTCTCGTTGCTATGCATCACCATGATCTTGCGTGTGCGTAGGATTTTTTTTTGAAAGTACTGTGTTCCCCAACATATACCAACATGCGTATGCCCGCAACACACACAACTTATTCCATCACAAACATCTCGGATGGATCAACTATATGCCACATATCGCACATGCAACTCTAATCTGATTCGTGCTTGATGTCTCCGACATCACTCGCACAGGTCGTCTTATTTGCCACCTATCACTGTGCCGGCCTCTGCTCGCGTCCCTCGGCAAGCTCTGCCTGCGGTTAGGCGCTGCAGCGCGCTGTGCCAGCCGTTAGGCGCCGCAACATGCTCTGCTCACGTCTGTTGGCGCGCGTTGCTCGCGTCCGTCGGTGCGCTGGGGTTGTGGACACCTTTTCCTTGTGAGTTCAATTGCTATATGCATATATATATATGGTTGCTCGCCGTTGAGGAGACCGCGGAGCGCTCTACTCGCATCCCTCCGCGCGTGCTCTGCCAGCGGTTGGGCGTGCACATGGTCACATCTAGGGCCCCATATGCATGTGGTTGCGCCGCGCGTGTTGGCACACGATGCAGTTATGTGCGACACGATGGAGTTATGTGCTGCAAATTAGAACTGCCATCTGGGCCTGCCGATATTCCTCACCGTCCGGCTTCCCATTTAATATCCGTGAGCATTATAACCATAGTCTCTTCAACCTTTCGATCGCGCCCCACAACACATCAAGCACACCCACGATGCCACATAGAGAGGAGATGTCTAGCGGTGCTCCAATGGAGTTCGACGAGGATAGAGTGGAGACCCACGCGAGGGAGATGGATCTCTCGGTGATGTACACCAAGGACCCGGCCGTGGTGGACGACTACATGAACAGCGTTGAGCACTTTCTTGCTCGAGACAAGTACAAGGTGGTCGGCATCGACCTCCAGTACACCGCCGGTCGTCCCGACATAGATCAGAAGGTTGCCGTCACCCAGTTGTGTGTGCGCCATTATGTCCTCATCTACCACTACTGTGTGGCCACATGGCCTTGCGACCGTTTCAACAGGTTTGTCAATAGCACCGACTACAAGTGCGCCATGGTGGAAACCAAAGCCTGCAAGAACCTTGTAGAAATTCGTGACCACTACAGGATCTGGGGCAGCATGAAGAAGGACTCCCTGGTCGAACTCGCCTCGGCCATCATCGACCCCTACTATGAAATGATAAAGCAGGATGCGCAGAGAACAAGTCCTGTATCCTGGCACAGGGCCTGGATGCGTTAACTGGATGAACCTCACCTCAGGTTCGCGGCCAAGAGCGTGTACACATGCTACGAGATGCACAAGCGGATCGTTGACATGAGGAAGTGCCTCGTTACCCAAATCGACGAGCCCAGATCGAGCCACAAGCAGAGCAATCGTCACAAGAAGTAGATGATGATCAGATGATCGTTTATGCTTGTTAATCATGCATGTAATATATAGTTTACTTTATTGGTGTGTGGAAATGTCATGTGTAAATATGCATGTAATAGTTTACTTTGGTGTGTGCAAATGACATGGTTGTAGCAGCCACCTATGTAAGTGGATGTTTAATTTGGTTATACAACCATGTCCTTAAAAGTGTGTATATAATGTTGTTGTTCTGTATGCAATACCATCGCACAACACACACGTCTTATTAGCAGCAACCGTATGTGTTATTATCAGTCTTCGCACACATTTCTGATTACAGGCATGTTTGCAGGGTATCACACACATCTTGTTATATTGAACCGTTTCTGTTCTCTTGTCTCAACACAAACAGTTCATCCGAGTGAACCGCACGCCGTATGTCACACACACCTTGATCTGGTTGGCCGTTTCTTTTCTGTTTCCTAATCACGAACAGTTCATCCGAGTGAACCGTATGCTGTATATCGCACACACCTTCATCTGGCTGCCCGTTTCTTTTGTTCCTCCTCATCGCAAACAGTTAATTTAACTGAACTACATGCCCTGCATTGCACACACAACTAAAATCAGAACCGTGTATGATGCATCCTCCATCACAAACCTTTTGCACCTTTTTTGATGGTTTGTTTACAACACCGTTTGCGATTATTGCATCGCACACTGTTTTTTTGAAGGGTCTTTGATCATAGTGTCGCGTTAGCAGCATCCTGCAATAGTGTCCCCACTATTTATTTTGCCTTATCCGTGTTCATACCTTTTTGACTCCTTCTCAACGGTACCCCTATCGTGTATCCATTTCAGTCGGTCGCCGACAAGGTTCCACCGACTCCGACGAACATGCTTGACCTAAGAATAAGAAGACCACCACCGGTCCTAAGAAGAAGCATCGGGCACCATCACCGAGTCTGTCGGCCTCTGATCCGGATGATGAGGACTATGTTGGGGAGGAAGAAGAAGAGGTCACTGCTCCAAGACACTCTCTTGGCCAGTTGAAACCAGGCACTCAGAGGGCTCCCGTACCTCAGGTCCGTGGTGCGGTGATGCCCGTTGTTCATGGTCGTCGCATCTCCATGGAGCTTCCCGACAACGGTGATCGCCCCACTCACCACTTCACAACGGTGGGGGCTGGTCCGTATCTTGAGTTTAGTCGGGATACCAACCCACATGAGATGGTGGCTGATGCCGAGGATCCTCGTTTCCGTACTTGCATGCAGCAGGATGTCTACTCCAGTTTCGTACATGGGCGTGGGCTAGCTCCTCACAAATACTTGGATCTTCAATTCATGCGTGATCATCCTGCCATGTTTCCTAACAACCCGGTCAAGATCATTTATGATATGACTCTCGGTCCAGCAATGACCTTCAAGTGTGATTGGAATGAAGCTTCTATCCTTCAGTTCTATGCCACCCGCTTCTTTGGTCCAAACAACACTCTCACATGGATGACCGATGACACTATGCTGAGCATCACCTATGATCATTTTGTTCAGATTTTGGGCTTCTCCGTTGTTGGACATCACATCCGCAGTCTGGATCCAGAGTATAAGCCCAAATGGATTGATGCTTGAATGCCTCGTGTTAAGCCTACCACTCATCTCACTCCTGAGGAACGTGAATATACACCCAATGAGGTATTGATGCGCTTGAAAGCTATGTCGGTATTTCCCCAAAGAGGAAGGGATGATGCAGCACAGCGACGGTAGGTACTTCCCTCAGTGATGAGACCAAGGTTATCGAACCAGTAGGAGAACCAAGAAACACAACGTAAACAATACCTGCACACAAATAACAACTACCCGCAACCCGATGTGTAAAAGGGGTTGTCAATCCCTTTCGGGTATGGTGCCTCAAGATAGGAAAAACGGACGTAAGAGAGTTGTAATATCGATAGATCGAGCGCCAAATAAAATAAATTGCAGCAAGGTATTTTTTTATTTTTGGTTTAATAGATATGAATAAAAAGAGCAAATAAAATGGATCGCAAAAGAAAAATCGATCTTGAAGGCAAATATATTGGAAAAGAGACTCGGTGGCTGTAGATTTCAGTAGTGGCTTCTCTCGAGAAAATAGCAAACGGTGGGAAATCAATTACTGTTGCGCAATTGATAGAACTTCAAATAATTATGATGATATCCAGGCAATGATCATTATATAGGCATCACGTCCAAGATTAGTAGACCGACTCCTGCCTGCATCTACTACTATTACTCCACACATCGACCGCTATCCAGCATGCATCTAGTGTATTATGTTCATGGAAAAACGGAGTAATGCAATAAGAACGATGACATTATGTAGACAAGATCTATCTATGTAGTGATAGACCCCATCTTTTTATCCTTAGTAGCGAGGATACATACGTGCCGGTTCCCTTTCTGTCACTGGGATCAAGCACCATAAGATTGAACCCACTACAAAGCACCTCTTCCCATTGCAAGATAAATAGATCAAGTTGGCCAAACAAAACCCAAATATTGGAGAAGAAATACGAGGCTCTCAACAATCATGCATAAAAGAGATCAAAGAACTCAAATAACTTTCGTGTATATAAAAAAATAGATCTGATCATAAACTCAAAGTTCATCGGTTCCCAACAAACACACTGCAAAAAGAGTTACATCATATGGATCTCTAGGAGACCATTGTATTGAGAATCCAGCGAGAGAGAGGAAGCCATATAGCTACTAACTACGTACCCGAAGGCCTACAAAGAACTACTCACGGATCATCGGAGAGGCACCAATGGAAGTGGTGAACCCCTCCGTGATGGTGTCTAGATTGTTTCTGGTGTTTTTGGACTCTGCGGCGGCTGGAATTGATTTTCGTCGACTCCCCTAGGGTTTCTGGCATATTGGGGTATTTATAGAGCAAAGAGAAGGTTCAGGGGGCACCCGATGCGGGCCCAACCCACCTGGGCGCGCCTGGGCCTCTAGGCGCTCCCTGGTGGATTGTGCTCCCCTCGGAGCACCCCCCGGGCGCTGCCTTGGCCCATTGGGTGTCTTCTGGTCCATAAATAATCTTTGTCAAATTCCGTTGCATTTGGACTTCATTTGGTATTGACTTCATGCGATGTAAAAAAAACATGCAAAAACAGCAACTGGCCTTTGGCACTATGTCAATAGGTTAGTACCAAAATATGATATAAAATGATTATAAAACATCCAATATTGATCATATATTAGCATGGAACAATCAAAAATTGTAGATACGTTGGAGACATATCAGCATCCCCAAGCTTAACTCCTACTCGTCCTTGAGTAGGTAAGTGATAAAAACAGAATTTTTTATGTGGAATGCTACCTATCATATCATATCATATCATATTATTTTCTTTATAGCAAGGACATTGGACTTTTATATGGTTCAAAGTAATAGTCTAGTTTTGACATGACAACTTAAATACTCAAGGATATCAATAAGCAACCATGTCTTTCAAAATATCAACGCTAAAATAAGTTATCCTTAGCCCATCATGCTCAAACATTGATCCATTCATGAAGCACACTCGAATATTAGCTACACCCAATACTCACTCACGATCATAGTGCCCCTTAGTTGGTACTTTATAAGAGAAGATGGAGACTCAAATTCGAAAATAAAAATTGCATAAAGTAATGGATAGGCCCTTCGCAGAGGGAAGTAGGGATTTGTAGAGGTGCCAGAGCTCCAAGCTTAAATTGAGAGATAAAAAATATTTTGGGAGGTGTGCCTTTCCCACCAATGAAACGAATGAGAGCTCCCAACACTTTCCATGCTAGATACATCATAAGAGGTTCCCAAACAGAAAAAAAGTTTATTTCTTTTTCCATCATAATTTCACTTTCCATGGCTAACCGTATCCATGGGTGCCGTCCGTACCAACACTTTCCAAGGAATTTATTATTTGACAACATAAAGTAAAATGGTTTTTCATTTCGGGACTGGGCATCCCTAATACCTTTGCCGTACTCTCGTGCAATGACAAGTGAATAAACACTCATCGTGAGAATAACACATCTAGCATGGAAAATATTGGCCACCCCTCACCACTCCGCGAGCGGTACGAACATACAAAAGAGAAGTTTATTTTAAAAATTAGTGGCGGCGCATACAAATTTTCTTAGAACGGCATGAAAATACAACATATAGGTAGGTATAGTGGACTCATGTAGCAAAACTGGTTTAAAGGGTTTTGGATGCACAAGTAGAGATCATACTTAGTGCAAAATGAAGGCTAGCAAAAGAATGAGAAGTGACCAACCAAGAAATGAATAATCTCGTAAAACAAGCATTGAGCATAAGTAACACCGAGTAATGCACCATAAGTAGGGTATAATTTCATTGCATGACTATTGACTTTCGTGCTTGCATAGGGAATCACAAACCATAACACCAATATTCTTACTAAAGCACAATTACTCATCAACATAACTCGCACATCACATCATCATATCTCAAAACTATTACTAAGAATCCATTTTATTTTGTCCAATGATCTTCATGAAAGTTTTTATTATATCCCTCTTGGATATCTATAACTTTGGAACTAATTTTCATGTGTTGCTATAGACAAGCTCAAACAAATATAAGTGGAGATCATGAGCATAATTTTTCTTTCTCTCAAATTAATATAAGCGAAGCAAGAGAGAATTTCTTCAAAATTTCATTAACTCTCAAATAAATCTAACTGAAATAATAGAGCATTTCTTCAAAAATAGCAAAGCACGACGTGCTCAAAAAGATATAAGTGAAGCACTAGAGGAAATCTATAACTCATAAAAATTGAAGTGAAGCATAGAGATCAATTCTAACAAGTCATGGCATAATTCTTTTCTCTCTAAAATAGGTGTGTACAGCAAGGATTCATGACTTAAAAAGAAAAACAAAACTAGCAAATATTCATATCATACAAGACGCTCCAAGCAAAACACATATTATGTGACGAATAAAAATATAGCTTCGAGTAAAATACCGGTGGTCATTAGAAGAAAGAGGGGATGCCACTCGGGGGCATCCCCAAGCTAAGTTGCTTGCTCTCTTTTAGATAATAGCTTGGATGCCTGGGCATCCCCAAGCTTAGCCTCTTCTTACTCCTTATTCCTTCATCCATCATAAGATAACCCAAAACTTGAAAAATTCAATCACACAAAACTCAACAAAACCTTCTTGAGATCCGTTAGTACAAGAAAGTAAATCACTACTATATGTACTGTATCAAACCAATTCATATATTATTCTTGCATTATATCTACTATATTCCAACTTTTTTATGGCAAAAACTCTTCAAACAAAACCATAGAGACATCTAAACAAGCACACAACGCAAAGAAAACAGAATATGTCAAAAACAGAACAGTCTATAGCAATTTGGATATTTCAAATACTTCTGTAACTTCAAACATTCTGACAAATTAGGATGATGTGAGAAATTTGTATATTAATCTTCTGCAAAAAGAATCAACATAAAAATGAAAAATAATTTTGTGAGCGCAAAAGTTTTTGTTTTTCAGCAAGATGAAATCTACTATCACCCAAAGTAATCCTAAAGGCTTTACTTGCCACAAACACTAATTAAAACACAAAAAACACAATCATAACAGTAGGATAATTGTGCTAACTCTCATGAACAGAAAGCAAAAAGCAAAAATATTGTTTTTTCATTGGGTTGCCTACCAACAAGCGATATTGTTTAACGCCCCTAGATAGGCATAAGGCAAGGATCGAAGTTTTGTCATCTCCTCCCTTGTGAAGGAAAAGATAAAATTTCTTATAATTGGCATTTAGTTTTCTATTTTTTGAAAGAACATAACCATTGATAGCAGAAGAAAGATTAAGCACATTGCGAAAATTCGTATCTAAACTAGCTTTCATTTCTTTGACTATTTCATTTTGATGGAAGACCATAATGGTAGTTGATTCAACATTTTCCTTTTTAGGATGCCCAAATATGGTTTTCATCTTTTCATAAGTATCAACGGAATCCCCTTCGAGGAAACCGTTTTCAAAAATAGAATCCAAAACTTGCTTGCAGGAAGAAGTTAAACCAACATAAAAACTTTTCATGTATATCTCTATTTGATATTGGGGCACATAGCTAGCACGAATTCTCAACAGTCTATCCCAAGCATCTTTCAAAGATTCATCAAGTAAATAGCAAAAAATTCCGGGATCGTCTTCATCAAAATTATTAAGATTTTCCTTAACAACCCCGATGAGTCCCTCAATAGCGTCTTTGTTTATGATCCTAGAGAAGACAGAGGGGATATGCAAGGCATTAAAACTAGGAAGAAAACCTTTAGCCTCTTTGGGGTTGGCTATGACGACAGAGAAGGGATTTTAAGCAAATGAGAAAATAGCGAGCGGAAAAGAGGGCGAATAAAATGGCAAATTTTTGTGAAGTGGGGGAGAGGAAAACGAGAGGCAAATGGCAAATAATGTAAATTGCAAGGAGATGGGATTTGTAATTAGGAACCTGGTTTATGTCGAAGATTCTCCTCGGCAATGGCACGAGAAATTTATTTTGATGCGCTTGAAAGCTACGTCGGTATTTCCCCAAGGAGGAAGGGATGATGTAGCACAGCGACGATAGGTATTTCTCTCAGTGATGAGACCAAGATTATCGAACCAGCAGCAGAACCAAGCAACACAACATAAACAACACCTGCACACAAATAACAACTACCCACAACCCAACGTGTAAATGGGGCTGTCAATCCCTTTAGTGTACGGCGCCTCAAGGTAGGCAAAACAGACGTTAGAGAGTTGTAATATTGATAGATCGAACGCTAAATAAAATAAATTGCAGCAAGGTATTTTTGTATTTTTGGTTTAGTAGATCTGAATAAAAAGAACAATAAAATAGATCGCAAAAGAAAAATAGATCTTGAAGGCAAATATATTGTAAAATAGACCCGGGGCCCGTAGATTTCACTAGTGGCTTCTCTCGAGAAAATATCAAATGGTGGGAAAACAATTAGTGTCGGAGAATTGATAGAACTTCAACTAATCATGACGATATCCAAGCAATTATCATTATATAGGCATCACGTCCAAGATTAGTACACCGACTCCTGCCTGCATCTACTACTATTACTCCACACATCGACCTCTGTCCTGCATGCATCTAGTGTATTAACTTCATGGAAACACGGAGTAATGCAATAAGAACGATGACATGATGTAGACAAGATCTATCTATGTAGAGATAGACCCCATCGTTTTATCGTTAGTAGCAACGATACATACATGTCGGTTCCTTTTCTATCACTAGGATCAAGCACCATACGATCGAACCCACTACAAGGCACATCTTCCCATTGCAAGATAATTATATCAAGTTGTCCAAACAAAACCCAAATACCAGAGAAGAAATACGAGGCTATAAGAAATCATGCATAAAAGAGATCAAAGAACTCAAATAAATTTCATGGATATAAAAAAGATAGATCTGATCATAAACTCAAAGTTCATCGGATCCCAACAAACACACCGCAACAAGAGTTACATCATATGGATCTCCAAGAGACCATTGTATTCAGAATCCAGTGAGAGAGAGGAAGCCATCTAGCTACTAACTACGAACCCGAAGGTCTACAAAGAACTACTCACGCATCATCGGAGAGGCACCAATTGAAGTGGTGAACCCCTCCGTGATGGTGTCTAGATTGGATCTGGTGTTCCTGGACCCTATGGCAGTTGGAATTTATTTTCGTCGACTCCCCTAGGGTTTCTGGAATATTGGTGTATTTATAGAGCAAAGAGGCGGTTCAGGGGACGCCCGAGGTGGGCACAACCCACCAGGGCACGCCTGGGCCTCCAGGCGCACCCTGGTGGGTTGTGCTCCCCTCGGAGCACCCCCCAGGATCTACCTTGGCGCATTGGTTGTCTTCTGGTCCATAAAAAATCTGCGTAAAGTTCCGTTGGATTTGGACTCCATTTGGTATTGATTTCCTGCGATGTGAAAACATGAAAAAATAGCAACTGACCTTTGGCACTATGTCAATAGGTTAGTACCAAAAATGATATAAAATGACTATAAAATGATTATAAAACATACAAGATTGATCATATAACAGCATGGGACAATCAAAAATTATAGGTACGTCGTATCAAGTATCCATCTTCCGGGCTCCTTACTACATTCTCTATCAGTGTGTGCTTCGCACTCTCTATCCTAAGAAGGGAGATCACTTAAGGGCTCGCAACTATTGTATTGATTTGATGGTACGTATGCATGACGGACCTACCGAGCCTCTGGACACAACACATTACATTTGGCATGAGATCCGTCTTTGCAGCTTTATTCAGACGTGTCAATTCCCTCATTCTCCATTCATTCAGGTTCTGATTGATCACACTGCTCCCATTTCAGTTGTTAAGACTGTTGTGCACTCCGTTTGGAAGCCTTCGTCTCATATGCGCGTGGTGGATCCTACACCGTCTGCTACCCCTACTCAGTCTAGGAGGTCTGCTAGTGGGACTCAGCCCACTGGTTCCTTTGTTCCTTCCTCCTCGACCACTCGTCGTGGCCGTCTTGCCTCGTTCTTGGGCAAGGCTCAGCCTGCCATCATGAAGGCTATCACCTTTAACTGTCAGCAAAATCATGATGTTCAGAAGCGCCTCATCATCTCCGAGAATCAACTCAAGCAGCGCCTTCGCGACCATGGGAGTCCCATGAGCGATGATGATCCCACTCCCGCGGCACCGTCCTCTTCCACCTTCGGGTTCCCGTCTCGTGACGAGTACGCCGAGTTCTTCGAGGGCATCCCTAATAATGATGACATCCGCCAGGAGTGATTTCTATGGAGTTCTTCTAGTTCTTCGCCCCTTTTGCATGTTGCTGTCAAAGGGGGAGAAGTAGTATCTTACTTTGGGTCATGCTATATGTTGGCTATTTGTGTTCTCTATTATTCAATCTCTTTATGTATGCTACATATGGTACTTGATTTTTTGAGACTATGTTGTTACCCTTGCGGCTATGGATTATTGTTACGGTTGTTTCATATGTGCGTTTCACACTTTCCTATCTTTTTGAGGTACATATGCTACCATGAAAATTAGTTGTACATCCTAACATAATCATGTTATGCACACAATGAGGGAGAGCTAAAGCAAATAGGAACATATACTATATTATGCTCTCATGATTTACAATGCTAAATTTATTTATTGCATCTATGATACTACATGTATGATTGTCATCAACAAACAAAAAGGGGGCGACTGAAAGTGCAATCATGCCTTTACATCATGTTTTGATGTTGATGACAATGATGCCGTGATGAAGTTTTAGGACCACTTCAATGATTGTCTGTTCCTCTTCCTGTCACTGTTGTAGTCAAACAAAAGCCATGTTAGACAATCAGACAAATAAAAAACATGTGGCAGCCAAATTGAGTTGTGAACAGGACATATTCCTAGTTAGGGACACCCGTATCATAAAATTTGATCTTGACAAAGAATTTGTTCATGACCAATTTTCAGACTCTGTGTCCTCCATTCTTACAGATCAAATTTTATGGATTTCCATGTTCAGATTCTAGCAATGCTCTTGTCTGTTCCTCTTCCTGTCACTTTTGTATTCAAACCAAAGCCATGTTAGACAATCAGACAAATAAAAAACATGTGGCAGCCAAATTGAGTTGTGAACGGGACATATTCCTAGTTAGGGGCACCCGTATCATAAAATGTGGTCTTGACAAAGAATTTGTTCATGCCCCATTTTCAGACTCTGTGTCCTCCATTCTTTGTGTTAAGATCCTAGGAGACACCATTCAAATACTCATGGCTCTCGGTGAAGCACCCCGCCTATAGAACAAGTTACCCCTTCGAGTGGTCTTCAATGGCCAGCAGCTCCCTGTACGACGGCTCGCCAAGGCCGCGCAAGATGGAGTCCTTAAGGGTGCCACATGAAGCTTACACAGAACTGACCCAAGATTTTTATGCTACATTATTCTGTTATTACCTGCAAAACAGTGTCCTCCCAAGCCTTGTGAGGACCATCGTAAAATCTGCCAACTGATAGGGTCGAGGTGGACTATTAGTACCGATGGAGCCCACCTTCTCTCCTTCAAAAGCATCAAACTCTCAACAAAATGGGGTTGTTGTGGTCACTTGTCAGGTTTCACTAGAGGCTTCTCTCAAATTGTTTTCGGTGAAATCAACATCCGGAAATAACATCATGTTCAGATTCTACACATTTTTCTAATCAAATTCCATATATAACATGTTAAATTTGGAGTTACGGTTTAGAAGATATGAGTATTTAAAAAAACAATTGTTATCGGCGCGTCAAACATTGTTACTCCTCAGAGTAATAACATTGTTAGCGTGAGCGCAAACATTGTTACTCTCTCACTCAGAACATTGTTAGGGATTAAAAATGTTTGCCTCGCGATAATAATGTTAGTCCGCTGAGGAGTAACAATGTTTGAAGCACTGATAACAATGTTATTCCGAGGATTAACATTGTAAGCGTCAGCCGCGATTATAACAATGTTCCGAGGAGAGGAGTAACAATGTTATTCTGCTGAGGAGTAACAATGTTTAACGCACCGATAACAATGTTATTCCTGCGATTAACATTGTTAGCGTCAGCCACGATAATAACAATGTTCTGAGGGCGCGATTATAACAATGTTCTGAGGGAAGGAGTAACATTGTTAGGCTGCTGAGCAGTAACAATGTTTGACGCACCAATAACAATGTTATTCCGCGATTAACATTGTTAGCGTC
Organism: Triticum aestivum; assembly: GCF_018294505.1. Lineage (NCBI taxonomy): Eukaryota > Viridiplantae > Streptophyta > Magnoliopsida > Poales > Poaceae > Triticum > Triticum aestivum. Next base: position 663,492,561 of record NC_057804.1, read on the forward strand.
AGCTACGATAATAACAATGTTCTGAGGGAGAGAGTAACAATGTTTGCGCCCGCGCTAACAATGTTATTCCTCTGAGGAGTAACAATGTTTGATGCGCCGATAACAATTGTTTTTTTTAAATAGTCATATCTTCTAAACCGTAACTCCAAATTTACCATGTTATATATGGAATTTGATTAGAAAAATGTGTAGAATCTGAACATGATGTTATTTCCGGATGTTGATTTCACCGAAAACAATTTGATATTATTATATTACATTTTACTTTGTGGCCAATCCAGAAAATTACAAGTTTATTGCGATGTGAGGAACATCGTAAAATCTCTGCACAATTGTTTTTTTAAATACTCATATCTAGTAGAAAACAGGACATTACTCCAGGTTCGTAAAGGCCTTTAGGAAGTTTCTTGGTGAGCACGCTTGCTTAGGGTCGAGGTGGACTAGGGAGTATCGTAGTAAATGAATTGATCGCATGCTCTGCCTACTTATCTTACATTCTGACAGTTCAGCTAATTTTAGTGAAATAGACTAAGAAGTGAGATGAGTGAGTGAGAGCAGGACGAATGGAGCAGGCCAGTGAGAACGATGAGGCTTGGGAGGACATCGTTTTCCAGGTAATAACAGAATAATGTAGCACAAAATCGTGGGTCAGTTCTGTGTAAACATTTGGTATGTCACTTCCTGTCGCCGGGCTCCTCCTACACCTTATCGGTATCGGTGTTCTTGTGGTAGTTTCATATCACCCAGTTTGAAAGTTCTACTTGTGATGGTAAACATTAAGCCCGCTGAGTGGACCACGGTTGTGCGGGCGGAAGCAGCGGTCTACATTAAATATGTGAGTATATTGGATGAAATAATGTCTTATATTATAGTTTAATATTAAATAGGTAGTGTCAAAGCATGACATGTCACCGGGCTCCTCCTCCTCCTTTTCGGCATTGGTGTTCTTGTAAGATCTTCTCCATTGTGTGTGACTAGGAGAACACAAAGAGCACAAAGAGCACTTGAGAGTAGGCGTGAGACGTCAGGGGCTATCAAGGAGGTTGTTCTCCAGCCAGCACCAGCACACACCGCCGTTTAGGTCAAGTAGAACTGGTTCCGGTCAATAACCTAATCTCAGTTTGTGTAATTAACTAAGGGAAACACACGGTATCAGTAATGAACAACCCACTTGGCAGATCAACATCACTTCGAGGCACGTTTGCTTATAATAGTGTTATCAACAAGGTGCAATGAGCATTTCAAAATATTTCTTATGTTCTGATGGAGTCCTTGAGGGTGCCGCATGACTATTTGTGCAGAGATTTTACGATGTTCCTCACAAGGCTTGGTAGGACACCAGTTTTCCATGGCTATAGAGGAGGCTCTGGACAAGCGAATGCATAACAAAAGGACTAGATCCTAAGTAAGCGTGCCCACCAAGAAACTTCCTAAAGGCCTTTACGAACCTGGACTAATCTCCTGTTTTCTACTACTGATATTCGAGCAGTCGATTAAGTATCATTGATAGTAAGTTGACATTACTTTTTCTTTTCCTATTGAATTGTACTGAATCGGCAAATTTCCACCATGTGAATGCATAAAGCTTCTGATTACTCCAACCATGTCCTAAAATCCTCTCACTGCACCTCTTTTTCAGTGAGATAATCGAGCACTTTGGCCTGGAATTTACTGTTAGTAGTTTTTTAGTACATCTTAATATTTTAACCAAATAATCAGTAATATTAAATTCAGAATCAGTTATTTCAGTGAAATCAACTGACGTGTCAAAATATAAGAAGTGAAGCATCATCAATTATGTAATGCCTCGCCAAAGCTAACGTGCCTCGAAGTGATGTTGATCTGCCAAGTGGGTTGTTCATTACTGATACCATGTGTTTCCCAATCAAATTCCATCTGATTTATTAAAATTATTGGATAGAGATTAGAAAGAAATTTCCATACTGCTGTGGCAGAAACATTACGCAACAGGGCACATACCAGATAGGGCAACATGCCATGTGCATACCATTCTTATGTTGAGACAACATGAAATTGATGCTTCGAGATATCCATGTTTCCTAATCTATTCTATATTTCGTCGGTTCAGATAGTTTACCAGGATATAAAACCAGTTTATTAATATTATATCTTATATTTTGACTAATCATTTGATTTCACTAAAATAATTGATTCTCTATTTAATATTACTATTTTATTTGGTTAAAATAATCGGATGTACAGAAAAATGTTAACAATATATACTGACTACAGCCTTGAGAAATTATAAATATAATTAGTGTCAAAGCATGACATGTCACCGGGCTCCTCCTCCTCCCGCTGAGGAGTAACAAGATTCTCTATTTAATATTACTATTTTATTTGGTTAAAATAATCGGATGTACTGAAAAATGTTAACAATATATACTGACTACAGCCTTGAGAAATTATAAATGTAATTAGTGTCAAAGCATGACATGTCACCGGGTTCCTCCTCCTCCCGCTGAGGAGTAACAATGTTTGACGCGCCGATAACAATGTTATTCCGACGACTAACATTGTTAGTGTCAGCCACGAGAGTTTTTTTCGGGTTTCACTACTTACATTTTGAGATACTTCACGTTGGAGCAGTTTCACTTCCCGTGTTATATATGAAATTTGATTAGAAAAATGTGTAGAATCTCTGAATGTCATGCTTTGACACTATATATTTAATATTAAACTATAATAAAACATTGTTACACACATTGCTCTTTGCTCTTCGACGGAATATTCGCATGTTACTCCTCAGCGGAATAACATTGTTATTCAGAATCAGTTATTTCAGTGAAATCAACTGGCCTGTCAAAATATAAGAAGGAAGTGAAGCATCATCAGTTATGTAATGCCTCGCCAAAGCAAACGTGCCTCGAAGTGATGTTGATCTGCCAAGTGGGTTGTTCATTACTGATACCGTGTGTTTCCCAATCAAATTCCAACTGATTTATTAAAATTATTGGATAGAGATTAGAAAGAAATTTCCATACTGCTGTGGCAGAAACATTACGCAACAGGGCACATACTAGATAGGGCAACATGCCATGTGGATACCATTCTTATGTTGAGACAACATGAAATTGATGCTTCGAGATATCCATGTTTCTTAATATGTTCTATATTTCGTCGGTTCAACGGGAAGTGAAACTGCTCCAACGTGACGTATCTCAAAATGTAAGTAGTGAAACCCAAAAAAACTCTCATGCTCAGAGTGGCCGATCCAATGGTAGAGCACAAAGAGCACTTATTACTGATTATTTATAATTTCTCAAGGTTGTAGTTAGTATATATTGTTAACATTTTTCAATACATCCGATTATTTTAACCAAATAAAATAATAATATTAAATAGAGAATCTGGTTACTCCTCAGCGGGAGGAGGAGGAGCCCGGTGACATGCCATGCTTTGACACTAATTATATTTATAATTTCTCAAGGCTGTAGTGAGTATATATTGTTAACATTTTTCAGTACATCCGATTATTTTAACCAAATAAAATAGTAATATTAAATAGAGAATCAATTACTCTAGTGAAATCAAATGATTAGTCAAAATACAATATATAATATTAATAAACTGAGATTAGGTTATTGACCGGAACCAGTTCTACTTGACCTAAACGGCATTGTCTGCTGGTGCTGGCCGCAGAACAACCTCCTTGATAGCCCCTGACGTCTCAGGCCTACTCTCAAGTGCTCTTTGTGCTCTTTGTGTTCTCTTACTCACACACAATGGAGAAGATCTTACAAGAACACCAATGCCGAAAAGGAGGAGGAGGAGCCCGGCAACATGTCTTGCTTTGACACTACCTATTTAATCGTTATTATCGTGGCTGACGCTACCAATGCTAACAGTGCTCTTTGTACTCTTTGTGTTCTCCTTCCCTCAGAACATTGTTATTATCGTGGCTGACGCTAACAATGTTAATTGTTTGAATAACATTGTTATCGGTGCGTCAAACATTGTTAGCGCGGGGCAAACATTATTACTCCTTCCTTAGCAACATCGTTACTTTGCCAGACTGTTTTATGCTCAGAGTGGCCGATCCAATGGTAGAGCACAAAGAGCACTTATTACTGATTATTTTTTAAATGTACTTAAAATTTGTTTTCAAAAAATGGGTGTATCCCAACAGACAAGTAACTTTAACAAAATAATCAAGTGATCGGTAATATTGACAATCAGTAATTTCAGTGAAAATTAATCATTTTAACGTGTCATCATTATGTTTCAGCTACAAATCTGTGACCGAATTTGTACGGGATTTGCTACAGTCAAACGGACCGCAATACTTTACATAGTGGAAATCATCAGTAGGCCTGAGACGTCTGGGGCTATCAAAGAGGTTGTTCTCCAGCCAGCACCAGCAGAGAAACCAAATGTACATTTATCACAGAACAGAAGAAATATCAAGGTGTAATGGTCATTGCACCTTGTTGATAACACTGATATAAGAAGCGTTCTTTTTGTGACTTTCAACTTGAACGTGGCTTCATATGCAATCATTTTCCTATGCATTCGCTTGCCCAGGGCCTAAGCGAACAAAACATGTCCTTTTGTCTATGAAATGGGGTTTGGAAACAAATTGAAACCCCCCGTGTTTGGTTGCCACGTCTCATGGACAAAGGACCAGTGTTGTTCGATTAGACCCTGGACAAGCGAATGCATAGCAAAAGGACTGCATCTCAAGCCGTGTTCAAGTTGAAAGTCATAAAAAGAAGGCTTCTTATATCAGTGTTATCAACAAGGTGCAATGAGCATTTTAGAATATTTCTTATGTTCTGTGATAAATGTACCTGTGGTTTCTCTGTTGGTGCTGGCTGAAGAACAACCTCCTTGATAGCCCCAGACGTCTCAGGCCTACCCATGATTTTCATATAAAATTTGTTCTTGACAAAGAATTTGTTCATGCCCCATTTTCAGACTCGGTGTCCTCCATTCTTTGTGTTAAGATCCTAGGAGACACCATCAAGTTTTTTGCGTTGCAGTCCTCCATTCTTTGCATGGGATCAACAAACTAACAACCTCAATGCTATCCAAACTAATATTATGCCTTAGATAAGAAGAAATGAACACCTCAAAGCTATCAATGATAAAATTCTATGATAAAAGTTGAGTGAAACTTTTGAAAGTAAGCTAGGATTTATGTTGACTGAGGTTGAGTTATAAAGAAGCTCTTGAAAGTTATTCCCTATTGTCGGCGAAAGTGTCGAGGAACGCCATGTTGATCTACCAAGTGGGTTGTTCATTACTGATGTCGTGATGAAGTTTTAGGACCACTTCAATGATAAGAGATTTATAACTGAAACAAATAGAAAGAATGTTTATTATATTCAAACTTGTTACCAAAACCTGGGCGTATCCCAATAAACAGGTAACTTTAACAAAATAATCAACTAATTAGTGATTTTAGTGACAAACAGTAATTTCAATGAAGGATGGACAGTCAAAAGACTTCTTTCAACATAATTGGTTAAGCATTTCTGGACATATATTTGTGGTCAATAATATTTGATCAACTAATTGATCATTTTAATCTTAAACATTCCTTCTATTTGTGTCAGTTGAATCAAAACATTACGAGCTGGCGTAAAATCATAATAGTTATAGAAGAATCTAACATTGTTTCTTGCTCCAAGCACTCCAATATTATATAAAGCCACTATATGATCCAGTCAGAGCCATGAGTATTTGAATGGTGTCTCCTAGGATCTTAACACAAAGAATGGAGGACATAGAGTCTGAAAACATTATTCTGTTATTACCTGCAAAACAGTGTCCTCCCAAGCCTTGTGAGGAACATTGTAAAATCTCTACACAAGTAGTCATGTGGCACCCTTAAGGACTCCATCTTGTGCGGCCTTGGCGAGCCGTCGTACAGGGAGCTGCTGGCTATTGAAGACCACTCGAAGGGGTAACTTGTTCTATAAGCGCGGTGCTTCATCGAGAGCCATGAGTATTTGAATGGTGTCTCCTAGGATCTTAACACAAAGAATGGAGGACACAGAGTCCGAAAATGGGGTATGAACAAATTCTTTGTCAAGATCAAATTTTATGGATTTCCATGTTCAGATTCTGGCAATGCTCTTGTTTGTTCCTCTTTTTGTCACTGTTGTAGTCAAACAAAAGCCATGTTAGACAATCAGACAAATAAAAAACATGTGGCAGCCAAATTGAGTTATGAACGGGACATCTTCCTAGTTAGGGACACTCGTATCATAAAATTTTATCATGACAAAGAATTTGTTCATGCCCCATTTTCAAACTCTGTGTCCTCCATTCTTTGTGTTAAGATCCTAGGAGACACCATTCAAATACTCATGGCTCTCGGTGAAGCACCCCGCCTATAGAACAAGTTACCCCTTCGAGTGGTCTTCAATGGCCAGCAGCTCCCTGTACGACTGCTCGCCAAGGCCGCGCAAGATGGAGTCCTTAAGGGTGCCACATGAAGCTTACACAGAACTGACCCAAGATTTTTATGCTACATTATTCTGTTATTACCTGCAAAACAGTATCCTCCCAAGCCTTGTGAGGAACATCATAAAATCTGCCAACTGATAGGGTCGAGGTGGACTATTACTACCAATGGAGCCCACCTTCTCTCCTTCAAAAGCATCAAACGCTCAACAAAATGGGGTTGCTGTGGTCACTTGTCAGGTTTCACTAGAGGCTTCTCTCAAATTGTTTTCAGTGAAATCAACATCCGGAAATAACATCATGTTCAGATTCTCTACACATTTTTCTAATCAAATTCCATATATAACATGTTAAATTTGGAGTTACGATTTAGAACATATGAGTATTTAAAAAAATAATTGTTATCGGCGCGTCAAACATTGTTACTCCTTAGAGTAATAACATTGTTAGCGCGGGCGCAAACATTGTTACTCTCTCCCTCAGAACATTGTTAGGGAGTAACAATGTTTGCCTCGTGATAACAATGTTAGTTCGCAGAGGAGTAACTATGTTTGAAGCACTGATAACAATGTTATTCCGAGGATTAACATTGTTAGCGTCAACCGCGATTATAACAATTTTTCGAGGAGAGGAGTAACAATGTTATTCTGTTGAGGAGTAAAAATGTTTAACATACCGATAACAATGTTATTCCTGCGATTAACATTGTTAGCGTCAGCCACGATAATAACAATGTTCTGAGGGCGCGATTATAACAATGTTCCGAGGGAAGGAGTAAAATTGTTAGTCCGCTGAGCAGTAATAATGTTTGACGCGCCGATAACAATGTTATTCCACCATTAACATTGTTAGCATCAGCTACGATAATAACAATGTTCTGAGGAAGAGAGTAACAATGTTTGCGCCTATGCTAACAATGTTATTCCTCTGAGGAGTGTTCAGATTCTAGCAATGCTCTTGTCTGTTCCTCTTCCTATCATTGTTGTATTCAAACCAAAGCCATGTTAGACAATCAGACAAATAAAAAACATGTGGCAGCCAAATTGAGTTGTGAATGGGACATATTCCCCGCGCTAACAATGTTATTCCTCTGAGGAGTAACCAAAATCAAAATATGTTGATTTCACCGAAAACAATTTGAGAGAAGCCTCTAGTGAAACCTGACAAGTGACCACAGCAACCCCATTTTGTTGAGCTTACTTTCAAAAGTTTCACTCAACTTTTATCATACAATTTTATCATTGATAGCTTTGAGGTGTTCATTTCTTCTTATCTAAGGCATACTATTAGTTTGGATAGCTTTGAGGTTGTTAGTTTGTTGATCCCATCCAAAGAATGGAGGACTGCAACGCAAAAAACTTGATGGTGTATCCTAGGATCTTAGCACAAAGAATGGAGGACACAGAGTCTGAAAATGGGGCATGAACAAATTCTTTGTCAAGAACAAATTTTATGTGAAAATCATGGGTAGGCTTATATAGAGCCACTCTATGATCCAGTCTCCCCTAGCCTTTCTATGCCACCATCGCCACCGCTGTGCTGCCCTTTCTTCTACAGTCCTCCCGCCCCAGTTAAGAATCTTCTATTGGATCCACTCTTCCCCAGCCCTCCTCCTCCTCCTTCCATACGCCCTCCTGCCCTCTGTATCACGATGGGTGGATATGATCTAACCTTTTTCAAAGGAATGTTTATTATATTAAAATTTGTTTTCAAAAACTAGGCGTATCCCAATAGACAAGTAACTTTAACAAAATAATCAAGTGATCGGTAATTTTATTGACAATCATTAATTTTAGTGAGAATTAATCATTTTAACGTGTCATCACGATGTTTCAGCTACAAATCTGTGACCGACTTTGTACGGGATTTGCTACACTGAATCGAACAGCAATACTTTACATAGTGGAAATCATGAGTAGGCCTGAGACGTCTGGGGCTATCAAAGAGGTTGTTCTCCAGCCAGCACCAGCAGAGAAACCAAATGTACATTTATCACAAGAACAGAAGAAATATCAAGGTGAAAAGCTCATTGCACCTTGTTGATAACACTGATATAAGAAGCGTTCTTTTTGTGACTTTCAACTTGAACGTGGCTTCATATGCAATCCTTTTCCTATGCATTCGCTTGCCCAGGGCCTAAGCGAACTAAACATGTCCTTTTGTCTATGAAATGGGGTTTGGAAACATCTTGAAATTCCCCCGTGTCTGGTTGCCACGTCTCATGGACAAAGGACCAGTGTTGTTCGATTAGACACTGGACAAGCGAATGCATAGCAAAACGACTGCATCTGAAGCCGTGTTCAAGCTGAAAGTCATAAAAAGAAGGCTTCTTATATCAGTGTTATCAACAAGGTGCAATGAGCATTTCAGAATATTTCTTATGTTCTGTGATAAATGTACCTGTGGTTTCTCTGCTGGTGCTGGCTGAAGAACAACCTCCTTGATAGCCCCAGACGTCTCAGGCCTACCCATGATTTTCACGTAAAATTTGTTCTTGACAAAGAATTTGTTCATGCCCCATTTTTAGACTCTGTTTCCTCCATTCTTTGTGTTAAGATCCTAGGAGACACCATCAAGTTTTTTGCGTTGCAGTCCTCCATTCTTTGCATGGGATCAACAAACTAACAACCTCAAAGTTATCCAAACTAATGGTATGCCTTAGATAAGAAGAAATGAACACCTCAAAGCTATCAATGATAAAATTCTATGATAAAAGTTGAGTGAAACTTTTGAAAGTAAGCTAGGATTTATGTTGAGTGAGGTTGAGTTACAAAGATGCTCTTGAAAGTTATTCCCAATTGTCCGTCAAAGTGTCGAGGAACGCCATGTTGATCTACCAAGTGGGTTGTTCATTACTGATGCCGTGATGAAGTTTTAGGACCACTTCAATGATAAGAGATTTATAACTGAAACAAATAGAAAGAATGTTTATTATATTCAAACTTGTTTCCAAAAACTGAGCGTATCCCAATAAACAGGTAACTTTAACAAAATAATCAACTAATTAGTGATTTTAGTGACAATCATTAATTTCAATGAAGGATGGACAGTCAAAAGACTTCTTTCAACATAATTGGTTAAGCATTTCTGGACATATATTTGTGGTCAATAATATTTGATCAACTAATTAATCATTTTAATCTTAAACATTCCTTCTATTTGTGTCAGTTGAATCAAAACATTACGGGCTGGCATAAAATCATAATAGTTACAGAAGAATCTAACATTGTTTCTTGCTCCAAGCACTCCAATATTATATAGAGCCACTCTATGATCTAGTCAGAGCCATGAGTATTTGAATGGTGTCTCCTAGGATCTTAACACAAAGAATGGAGGACACGGAGTCTGAAAATATTATTCTGTTATTACCTGCAAAACAGTGTCCTCCCAAGCCTTCTGAGGAACATCGTAAAATCTCTACACAAGTAGTCATGTGGCACCCTTAAGGACTCCATCTTGCCCGGCCTTGGTGAGCCGTCGTACAGGGAGCTGCTGGCCATTGAAGACCACCTGAAGGGGTAACTTGTTCTATAGGCGGGGTGCTTCACTGAGAGCCATGACTATTTGAATGGTGTCTCCTAGGATCTTAACACAAAGAATGGAGGACACAGAGTCTGAAAATGGGGCATGAACAAATTCTTTGTCAAGATCAAATTTTATGGATTTCCATGTTCCGATTCTAGCAATGCTCTTGTCTGTTCCTCTTCATGTCGCTGTTGTAGTCAAACCAAAGCCATGTTAGAAAATAAGAAAAATAAAAAACATGTGGCAGCCAAATTGAGTTGTGAACGGGACATATTCCTAGTTAGGGAGACCTGTATCATAAAATTTGATCTTGACAAAGAATTTGTTCATGCCCCATTTTCAGACTCTGTGTCCTCCATTCTTTGTGTTAAGATCCTAGGAGACACCATTCAAATACTCATGGCTCTCGGTGAATCACCCCGCCTATAGAACAAGTTACCCCTTCGAGTGGTCTTCAATGGCCAGCAACTCCCTGTACGACGGCTCGCCAAGGCCGCGCAAGATGGAGTCCTTAAGGGGGCCACATGAAGCTTACACAGAACTGACCCAAGATTTTTATGCTACATTATTCTGTTATTACCTGCAAAACAGTGTCCTCCCAAGCCTTGTGAGGAACATCGTAAAATCTGCCAACTGATAGGGTCGAGGTGGACTATTAGTACCAATGGAGCGCACCTTCTCTACTTCAAAAGCATCAAAAGCTCAACAAAATGGGGTTGCTGTGGTCACTTGTCAGGTTTCACTAGAGGCTTCTCTCAAATTGTTTTCGGTGAAATCAACATCCGGAAATAACATCATGTTTAGATTCTACACATTTTTCTAATCAAATTCCATATATAACATGTTAAATTTGGAGTTACGTTTTAGAAGATATGAGTATTTAAAAAAACAATTGTTATCGACGCGTCAAACATTGTTACTCCTCAGAGTAATAACATTGTTAGCGCGGGCGCAAACATTGTTACTCTCTCCCTCAGAACATTGTTAGGGAGTAACAATGTTTGCCTCGTGATAACAATGTTAGTCCGCTGAGGAGTAACAATGTTTGAAGCACTGATAACAATGTTATTCCGAGGATTAACATTGTTAGCGTCAGCTGCGATTATAACAATGTTCCGAGGAGAGGAGTAACAATGTTATGCTGCTGAGGAGTAACCATGTTTAGCGCACCGATAACAATGTTATTCCTGCGATTAACATTGTTAGCGTCAGCCACGATAATAACAATGTTCTGAGGGCGCGATTATAACAATGTTCTGAAGGAAGGAGTAACATTGTTAGTCCGCTGAGCAGTAACAATGTTTGATGCGCCGATAACAATGTTATTCCGCGATTAACATTGTTAGCGTCAGCTATGATAATAATAATGTTCTGAGGGAGAGAGTAACAATGTTTGCGCCCGCGCTAACAATGTTATTCCTCTGAGGAGTGTTCAGATTCTAGCAATGCTCTTGTATGTTCCTCTTCCTGTCACTGTTGTAGTCCAACCAAAGCCATGTTAGACAATCAGACAAATAAAAAACATGTGGCAGCCAAATTGAGTTGTGAATGGGACATATTCCCCGCGCTAACAATGTTATTCCTGTGAGGAGAAACCAAAATCAAAATATGTTGATTTCACCGAAAACAATTTGAGAGAAGCCTCTAGTGAAACCTGACAAGTGACCACAGCAACCCCATTTTGTTGAGCTTACCTTCAAAAGTTTCACTCAACTTTTATCTTGTAAGATCTTCTCCATTGTGTGTGAGTAAGAGAACACAAAGAGCACAAAGAGCACTTGAGAGTAGGCATGAGACGTCAAGGGCTATCAAGGAGGTTGTTCTCCGGCCAGCACCAGCAGAAACCGCCGTTTAGGTCAAGTAGAACTGGTTCCGGTCAATAACCTAATCTCAGTTTGTCTAATTAACTAAGGGAAACACAAGGTATTAGTAATGAACAACCCACTTGGCAGATCAACATCACTTCGAGGCACGTTTGCTTATAATGAACAACCCACTTGGCAGATCAACACGGTATCAGTATGGAAATTTCTTTCTAATCTCTATCCAATAATTTTAATAAATCAATTAAGGTTGTGACGATGATCACGCGGCCCGCGGTTAGTTTTCTTTCTTATCTATCTTAAATGTTTTTACATGCTCACTAATTAAATTTGTGTGACATCCTTGAATTTACTGCAAACGTCATGAGAGGGTCTGCCATAAGTACATTTAAAAAATAATCAGTAATAAGTGCTCTTTGTGCTCTACCATTGGATCGGCCACTCTGAGCATAAAACATTTTGTGACTTTCAGCTTGAACACGGCTTCAGATCTAGTCCTTTTGCTATGCATTCGCTTCTCAACATAAGAATGGTATCCACATGCGATCAATTCATTTACTACGATACTCCCTAGTCCACCTCGACCCTAAGCAAGCGTGCTCACCAAGAAACATCCTAAAGGCCTTTACGAACCTGGACTAATGTCCTGTTTTCTACTACTGATATTCGAGCAGTAGATTAAGTATCAATTATTTTAGTGAAATCAAATGATTAGTCAAAATATATGATATAATATTAACAAACTTAGGTGATGAGAAATGAGGCGAGTAACTCAGAGTCTGGGAGCAGTTTGATATGATTATTTTATACTTTAGGAAGTTTCTTGGTGAGCACGCTTGCTTAGGGTCGAGGTGGACTAGGGAGTATCGTAGTAAATGAATTGATCGCATGTGGATACCATTCTTATGTTGAGAAGCGAATGCATAGCAAAAGGACTAGATCTGAAGCCGTGTTCAAGCTTAAAGTCACAAAATGTTTTATGCTCAGAGTGGCCGATCCAATGGTAGAGCAAAAAGGGCACTTATTACTGATTATTTTTTAAATGTACTTATGGCAGACCCTCTCATGACGTTTGCAGTAAATTCAAGGATGTCACACAAATTTAATTAGTGATCATGGAAAACATTTAAGATAGATAAGAAAGAAAACTAACCGCGGGCCGCGTGATCATCGTCATAACCTTAATTGATTTATTAAAATTATTGGATAGAGATTAGAAAGAAATTTCCATACTGCTGTGGCAGAAACATTACACAACAGTGCACATACCAGATAGGGCAACATGCCATGTGGATACCATTCTTATGTTGAGACAACATGAAATTGATGCTTCGAGATATCCATGTTTCCTAATCTTTTCTATATTTCGTCGGTTCAGATAGTTTACCTGGATATAAAACCATGCTTCGAAACATTTAGAAGAGATAAGCTGTTTGGAGTAATCAGAAGCTTTATGCATTCACATGGTGGAAATTTGCCGATTCAGTACAATTCAATAGGAAAAGAAAAATGAATGTCAACTTACTATCAATGATACTTAATCGACTGCTCGAATATCAGTAGTAGAAAACAGGACATTAGTCCAGGTTCGTAAAGGCCTTTAGGAAGTTTCTTGATGAGCACGCTTGCTTAGGGTCGAGGTGGACTAGGGAGTATCGTAGTAAATGAATTGATCGCATGCTCTGCCTACTTATCTTACATTCTGATAGTTCAGCTAATTTTAGTGAAATAGACTAAGAAGTGAGATGAGTGAGTGAGAGCAGGACGAATGGAGCAGACCAGTGAGAAGGATGAGGCTTGGGAGGACACCGTTTTCCAGGTAATAACAGAATAATGTAGCACAAAATCTTGGGTCAGTTCTGTGTAAACATTTGGTATGTCACTTCCTGTCACCGGGCTCCTCCTACACCTTATCGGTATCGGTGTTCTTGTGGTAGTTTCATATCACACAGTTTGAAAGTTCTACTTGTGGTGGTAAACATTAAGCCCGCTGAGTGGACCACGGTTGTGTGGGCGGAAGCAGCGGTCTACATTCAATATGTGAGTATATTGGATGAAATCATGTCTTATATTATAGTTTAATATTAAATAGGTAGTGTCAAAGCATGACATGTCGCCGGGCTCCTCCTCCTTTTCGGCATTGGTGTTCTTGTAAGATCTTCTCCATTGTGTGTGAGTAAGAGAACACAAAGAGCACAAAGAGCACTTGAGAGTAGGCCTGAGACGTCAGGGGCTATCAAGGAGGTTGTTCTCCGTCCAGCACAAGCAGACACCGCCGTTTAGGTCAAGTAGAACTGGTTCCGGTCAATAACCTAACATCAGTTTGTGTAATTAACTAAGGGGAACACATGATATCAGTAATGAACAACCCACTTGGCAGATCAACATCACTTCGAGGCACGTATGCTTATTCAACCTTAATTGATTTATTAAAATTATTGGATAGAGATTAGAAAGAAATTTCCATACTGCTGTGGCAGAAACATTACGCAACAGTGCACATACCAGATAGTGCAACATGCCAAGTGGATACCATTCTTATGTTGAGACAACATGAAATTGATGCTTCGAGATATCCATGTTTCCTAATCTGTTCTATGTTTTGTCGGTTCAGATAGTTTTCCGGGATATAAAACCATGCTTCGAAACATTTAGAAGAGATAAGCTGTTCGGAGTAATCAGAAGCTTTATGCATTCACATGGTGGAAATTTGCCGATTCAGTACAATTCAATAGGAAAAGAAAAATGAATGTCAACTTACTATCAATGATATTTAATCGACTGCTCGAATATTAGTAGTAGAAAACAGGACATTAGTCCAGGTTCGTAAAGGCCTTTAGGAAGTTTCTTGATGAGCACGCTTGCTTAGGGTCGAGGTGGACTAGGGAGTATCGTAGTAAATGAATTGATCGCATGTGGATACCATTCTTATGTTGAGAAGCGAATGCATAGCAAAAGGACTAGATCTGAAGCCGTGTTCAAGCTTAAAGTCACAAAATGTTTTATGCTCAGAGTGGCCGATCCAATGGTAGAGCAAAAAGGGCACTTATTACTGATTATTTTTTAAATGTACTTATGGCAGACCCTCTCATGACGTTTGCAGTAAATTCAAGGATGTCACACAAATTTAATTAGTGATCATGGAAAACATTTAAGATAGATAAGAAAGAAAACTAACCGCGGGCCGCGTGATCATCGTCATAACCTTAATTGATTTATTAAAATTATTGGATAGAGATTAGAAAGAAATTTCCATACTGCTGTGGCAGAAACATTACACAACAGTGCACATACCAGATAGGGCAACATGCCATGTGGATACCATTCTTATGTTGAGACAACATGAAATTGATGCTTCGAGATATCCATGTTTCCTAATCTTTTCTATATTTCGTCGGTTCAGATAGTTTACCTGGATATAAAACCATGCTTCGAAACATTTAGAAGAGATAAGCTGTTTGGAGTAATCAGAAGCTTTATGCATTCACATGGTGGAAATTTGCCGATTCAGTACAATTCAATAGGAAAAGAAAAATGAATGTCAACTTACTATCAATGATACTTAATCGACTGCTCGAATATCAGTAGTAGAAAACAGGACATTAGTCCAGGTTCGTAAAGGCCTTTAGGAAGTTTCTTGATGAGCACGCTTGCTTAGGGTCGAGGTGGACTAGGGAGTATCGTAGTAAATGAATTGATCGCATGCTCTGCCTACTTATCTTACATTCTGATAGTTCAGCTAATTTTAGTGAAATAGACTAAGAAGTGAGATGAGTGAGTGAGAGCAGGACGAATGGAGCAGACCAGTGAGAAGGATGAGGCTTGGGAGGACACCGTTTTCCAGGTAATAACAGAATAATGTAGCACAAAATCTTGGGTCAGTTCTGTGTAAACATTTGGTATGTCACTTCCTGTCACCGGGCTCCTCCTACACCTTATCGGTATCGGTGTTCTTGTGGTAGTTTCATATCACACAGTTTGAAAGTTCTACTTGTGGTGGTAAACATTAAGCCCGCTGAGTGGACCACGGTTGTGTGGGCGGAAGCAGCGGTCTACATTCAATATGTGAGTATATTGGATGAAATCATGTCTTATATTATAGTTTAATATTAAATAGGTAGTGTCAAAGCATGACATGTCGCCGGGCTCCTCCTCCTTTTCGGCATTGGTGTTCTTGTAAGATCTTCTCCATTGTGTGTGAGTAAGAGAACACAAAGAGCACAAAGAGCACTTGAGAGTAGGCCTGAGACGTCAGGGGCTATCAAGGAGGTTGTTCTCCGTCCAGCACAAGCAGACACCGCCGTTTAGGTCAAGTAGAACTGGTTCCGGTCAATAACCTAACATCAGTTTGTGTAATTAACTAAGGGGAACACATGATATCAGTAATGAACAACCCACTTGGCAGATCAACATCACTTCGAGGCACGTATGCTTATTCAACCTTAATTGATTTATTAAAATTATTGGATAGAGATTAGAAAGAAATTTCCATACTGCTGTGGCAGAAACATTACGCAACAGTGCACATACCAGATAGTGCAACATGCCAAGTGGATACCATTCTTATGTTGAGACAACATGAAATTGATGCTTCGAGATATCCATGTTTCCTAATCTGTTCTATGTTTTGTCGGTTCAGATAGTTTTCCGGGATATAAAACCATGCTTCGAAACATTTAGAAGAGATAAGCTGTTCGGAGTAATCAGAAGCTTTATGCATTCACATGGTGGAAATTTGCCGATTCAGTACAATTCAATAGGAAAAGAAAAATGAATGTCAACTTACTATCAATGATATTTAATCGACTGCTCGAATATTAGTAGTAGAAAACAGGACATTAGTCCAGGTTCGTAAAGGCCTTTAGGAAGTTTCTTGATGAGCACGCTTGCTTAGGGTCGAGGTGGACTAGGGAGTATCGTAGTAAATGAATTGATCGCATGCTCTGCCTACTTATCTTACATTCTGACAGTTCAGCTAATTTTAGTGAAATAGACTAAGAAGTGAGATGAGTGAGTGAGAGCAGGACGAATGGAGCAGAAAGTGAGAAGGATGAGGCTTGGGAGGACACCGTTTTCCAGGTAATAACAGAATAATGTAGCACAAAATCTTGGGTCAGTTCTGTGTAAACATTTGGTATGTCACTTCCTGTCGCCGGGCTCCGCCTACACCTTATCGGTATCGGAGTTCTTGTGGTAGTTTCATATCACACAGTTTGAAAGTTCTACTTGTGGTGGTAAACATTAAGCCCGCTGAGTGGACCACGGTTGTGCGGGCGGAAGCAGCGGTCTACATTCAATATGTGAGTATATTGGATGAAATAATGTCTTATATTATAGTTTAATATTAAATAGGTAGTGTCAAAGCATGACATGTCGCCGGGCTCCTCCTCCTCCTTTTCGGAATTGGTGTTCTTGTAAGATCTTCTCGATTGTGTGTGAGTAAGAGAACACAAAGAGCACAAAGAGCACTTGAGAGTAGGCCTGAGATGTCAGGGGCTATCAAGGAGGTTGTTCTCCGGCCAGCACAAGCAGACACCGCCGTTTAGGTCAAGTAGAACTGGTTCCGGTCAATAACCTAATCTCAGTTTGTGTAATTAACTAAGGGAAACACACGGTATCAGTAATGAACAACCCACTTGGCAGATCAACATGACTTCGAGGCACGTTTGCTTATACAACCTTAATTGATTTATTAAAATTATTGGATAGAGATTAGAAAGAAATTTCCATACTGTTGTGGCAGAAACATTACGCAACAGTGCACATACCAGATAGGGCAACATGCCATGTGGATACCATTCTTATGTTGAGACAACATGAAATTGATGCTTCGAGATATCCATGTTTCCTAATCTGTTCTATGTTTTGTCGGTTCAGATAGTTTACCGGGATATAAAACCATGCTTCGAAACATTTAGAAGAGATAAGCTGTTTGGAGTAATCAGAAGCTTTGTGCATTCACATGGTGGAAATTTGCCGATTCAGTACAATTCAATAGGAAAAGAAAAATGAATGTCAACTTACTATCAATGATACTTAATCGACTGCTCGAATATCAGTAGTAGAAAACAGGACATTAGTCCAGGTTCGTAAAGGCCTTTAGGGAGTTTCTTGATGAGCACGCTTGCTTAGGGTCGAGGTGGACTAGGGAGTATCATAGTAAATGAATTGATCGCATGCTCTACCCACTTATCTTACATTCTGACAGTTCAGCTAATTTTAGTGAAATAGACTAAGAAGTGAGATGAGTGAGTGAGAGCAGGACGACTGGAGCAGACCAGTGAGAAGGATGAGGCTTGGGAGGACACCGTTTTCCAGGTAATAACAGAATAATGTAGCACAAAATCTTGGATCAGTTCTGTGTAAACATTTGGTATGTCACTTCCTGTCGCCGGGCTCCTCCTACACCTTATCGGTATCGGTGTTCTTATGGTTGTTTCATATCACACAGTTAGAAAGTTCTACTTGTGGTGGTAAACATTAAGCCCGCTGAATGGACCACGGTTGTGCGGGCCGAAGCAGCGGTCTACATGCAATATGCGAGTATATTGGATGAAATAATGTCTTATATTATAGTTTAACTTTAAATAGGTAGTGTCAGAGCATGACATGTCGCCGGGCTCCTCCTCCTCCTTCTCGGCATTGGTGTTCTTGTAAGATCTTCTCCATTGTGTGTGAGTAAGAGAACACAAAGAGCGCAAAGAGCACTGGAGAGTAGGCCTGAGACGTCAGGGGTTATCAAGGAGGTTGTTCTCCGGCCAGCACCAGCAGACACCGCCGTTTAGGTCAAGTAGAACTGGTTCCGGTCAATAACCTAATCTCAGTTTGTGTAATTAACTTTGGGAAACACACGGTATCAGTAATGAACAACCCACTTGGCAGATCAACATCACTTCGAGGCACGTTTGCTTATACAACCTTAATTGATCTATTAAAATTATTGGATAGAGATTAGAAAGAAATTTCCATACTGCTGTGGCAGAAACATTACGCAACAGTGCACATACCAGATAGGGCAACATGCCATGTGGATACCATTCTTATGTTGAAACAACATGAAATTGATGCATCGAGATATCCATGTTTCCTAATCTATTCTATATTTTGTCGGTTCAGATAGTTTACCGGGATATAAAACCATGCTTCAAAACATTTAGAAGAGATAAGCTGTTTGGAGTAATCAGAAGCTTTATGCATTCACATGGTGGAAATTTTCCTATTCAGTACAATTCAATAGGAAAAGAAAAATGAATGTCAACTTACTATCAATGATACTTAATCTACTGCTCGTATATCAGTAGTAGAAAACAGGACATTAGTCCAGGTTCGTAAAGGCCTTTAGGAAGTTTCTTGGTGAGCACGCTTGCTTAGGGTCGAGGTGGACTAGGGAGTATCATAGTAAATGAATTGATTGCATGCTCTGCCTACTTATCTCACATTCTGACAGTTCAGCTAATTTTAGTGAAATAGACTAGGAAGTGAGATGAGTGAGTGAGAGCAGGACGAATGGAGCAGACCAGTGAGAAGGATGAGGCTTGGGAGGACACCATTTTCCAGGTAATAACAGAATAGTGTAGCACAAAATCTTGGGTCAGTTCTGTGTAAACATTTGGTATGTCACTTCCTATCGCCGGGCTCCTCCTACACCTTATCGGTATCGGTGTTCTTGTGGTAGTTTCGTATCACACAGTTAGAAAGTTCTACTTGTGGTGGTAAACATTAAGCCCGCTGAGTGGACCACGGTTGTGCGGGCGGAAGCAGCGGTCTACATTCAATATGTGAGTATATTGGATGAAATAATGTCTTATATTATAGTTTAATATTAAATAGGCAGTGTCAAAGCATGACATGTCGCCGGGCTCCTCCTCCTCCTTTTCGGCATTGGTGTTCTTGTAAGATCTTCTCCATTGTGTGTGAGTAAGAGAACACAAAGAGCACAAAGAGCACTTGAGAGTAGGCCTGAGACGTCAGGGGCTATCAAGGAGGTTGTTCTCCGGCCAGCACCAGCAGACATCGCCATTTAGGTCAAGTAGAACTGCTTCCGGTCAATAACCTAATCTCAGTTTGTGTAATTAACTAAGGGAAACACACGGTATCAGTAATGAACAACCCACTTGGCATATCAACATCACTTCGTGGCACGTTTGCTTATAATAGTGTTATCAACAAGGTGCAATGAGCATTTCAAAACATTTATTATGTTCTGATGGAGTCCTTGAGGGTGTCGCATGACTATTTGTTGTGACGCCCCCGATTCAATCGTACACTAATCATACACGCAAACGTGTACGATCAAGATCAGGGACTCACGGGAAGATAACACAACACAATTCTAAAAATAAAATAAGTCATACAAGCATCATAATACAAGCCAGGGGCTACGAGGGCTCGACTACAAGTGCTCGATCATAGACGAGTCAGCGAAAGCAACAATATCTGAGTACAGACATAAGTTAAACAAGTTGCCATAAGATGGCTAGAACAAACTGGGACACAGATCGGAAGAGGCGCAGGCCTCCTGCCTGGGATCCTCCTAAACTACTCCTGGTCGTCGTCAGCGGGCTGCAACTAGCAGTAGGCACCTCCGATGTAGTAGTAGTCGTCGTCGACGGTGGCGTCTGGCTCCTGGGCTCCATCGTCTGGTCGCAGCAATTGGGTAAAGAAAGGGGGAAAAGGGGGAACAAAGCAATCGTGAGTACTCATCCAAAGTACTCACAAGCAAGGAGCTACACTACATATGCATGGATATATCTGTAAAGGGCCATATCAGTGGACCGAACTGCAGAATGCCAGAATAAGAGGGGGCAGCCTCCGTCTTGCAGCATGTAGAAGAGAGTAGACTGAAGTCCTCCAAGTAGCATCGCATAGCATAATCCTACCCAGCGATCCCCTCCTAATTGCCCTGTTAGAGAGTGATCACCGGGTTATATCTGGCCCTTGGAAGGGTGTGTTTTATTAAGTATCAAGTTCTAGTTGTCATAAGGTCAAGGTACAACTCCAAGTCGTCCTGTTACTGAAGATCACGACTATTCGAATAGATTAACTTCCCTGCAGGGGTGCACCACATAACCCAACACGCTTGATCCCATTTGGCCGGACACACTTTTCTGGGTCATGCCCAGCCACGGAAGATCAACACGTCGCAGCCCCACCTAGGCACAACAGAGAGGTCAGACCGCCGGTCTAAACCTAAGCGCATAGGGGTCTGGGCCCATCGCCCTTAGCACACCTGCACGTTGCGAATGCGGCCGGAAGCAGAACTAGCCCGGTTGAACGATTCTGCCCTTGGCGACATCGACCAACTCGCCGCCCACAAAGTGCAGAAGAGTGTAAGGAACATCGGCGGCGCCCTGCGAAAACATGTAGGGCGTCAGGGATGCCCAGTCAAAGGCAAGGAGATGAAGTCATCGGCCGAGAGGCTTAGTTACCGTGATGCCGTCGAGCTTGGCTAATGTCGAGGCACCGCCAACGGCGGGCATTCAACTGACGGAGGGGGCGCTTGCTGGCGAGGTGCCGACCGGCGTACACCCGGGTGCATTAAGCTCCTATGCCCGTGCCGGCGCCGGAGACACGAATACCGCCTCCGCCGGAGACACCAATGGCGCCGCCTGCGCGCTGTGCGAGTTGCTGGCCTTGAAGCTGGGAACCGGGGGAGGCCCCTGTTGGCCGCCCGCAATCCACGTCGTCAGCCCATGAATCAACGTAGGCACCATGGCATTGAGCTTCGTTCCCAGTTGTTGTTCCACTTGCTATTGGACAAGCTCCGGAATCTGCGCCACTTGTGCCTTGAGTGCTTCAACCTCGCGCGTCTGGCTTTCCGAGCTAGTCTTTTTCTCCTTCCGCACACCAGCGGTATAGTATGACCCCCATTTTGTGGACAAGCCTTTGCCGGCCACACGACCAGCTGACATCGGCTTAGTGAGCTTATCCTTGTTTTTCATTACGTTCAACGCACTATTTAAAGGGGTGTCGAAAGGGAAGCTCTGAGACGACCCCGCGCTACTGCTTTCAGTTTCCTGCGGAAGGAACGTGAACCATTTAGAAATATTGGGGATTAACTAGAGTGCAACCATATGGAGCTAATTACGCGGGGGTGTATTCCTTACCAGAACAAGCTCAAGGGCCCTGGTCTTCGGATCCGTGGTAAGCTCCTTTGTTATCGGGTCCTCCTTGTACCGGGTCCTAACAAAGTTCCTGGTTTGCTTGTCACCGCTGTATTTCTCGAAGTGGGGCGGTAGGCCTTGCTCGGCACGCTCTGCGTCCTCCTTGTCCCATATAGGCTCCGCCACTCTGTAACCGCCGGGACCGAGTTTGTGTTCCCCTAAGTTCAACTCCCGCATTTCTTTCCCCCACTTACTTGATTCGGAGGTTGCGCTGCTCTCGCACTTGATCTTGAACTCTTGTAGTCATCTTCGCTGATCGAAGAATATTTCGCCTTGATCTTCTCATAACTATCACCTTTATCAATCATTCTCTTCACCACGCTTCTCCAACTAGACAGGGCCGTGCTCATCCTCGTGAGGGCGGCACTGTTCACTTTATTCCCTGAGAGGCGTGTGTTTTCAAAATCGGCGGGGAACTTGTATCGTTCGTGCAGCTTCATGAAGAGGAGGTTGCGCAAATTCCCTCGGTCCTTATGCCTAAGGTTCTCGGTGTTGATCGAGACGGTGCTCCGGAGAATGCACCCGAGCTGAAGCGAGTACCCCTTGACTATATGTTTGGGCTTCGTTGGATGCCCGTCGGAGTCCACTTGACATTTGTGTAGACTATCTTTCAAAGTCGGCGAGTCGACCCTCGAAGTCGACATGCATTTTGCGGCGACCCTCACGGTGACCCCATCCAGCGAGCCTGCCGAGGTGCCTGTTGACGGGCAAACCAACGGGGTTCTCGATGCCTAGATAATTTGTGCAGTAGGAGATGCACTCTTCTGTCAGAAAGCCCCTGGATATACTTCCCTCTGGACGTGACATATTGCGAACGTATCCTTCGATGACACCATTCATCCTTTCGAATGGCATCATGCTGTGCAGGAACGTCGGCCCGAGTTGGATGATATCCTCCACGATATGGACTAGCAGATGCACCATAACGTCGAAGAATGCGGGCGGGAAGTACATCTCAAGCTCGCATAGTATCACCACGATCTCTTCCTGTAGCCTTCTGAGTTGCCTCACGCCAATCGACTTCCGAGAGATGACGTCAAAAAAGTTGCATAGGCCAAATAGCGTTTCACGGACGTGCGCGTCCATGATCCCACGGATTGCAACTGGAAGTATTTGCGTCATCAGCACGTGACAGTCGTGAGACTTCATCCCACTGAACTTCTGCTTCGCTAGGTCTAGGTATCTGCTTATCTTCCCCGCGTAACCGTAAGGAAGTTTTACTCCTAGGAGGCAGGTGAAAAACTGCTTGATCTCCTCCTGACTTAGAGTGAAGCACGCGGGAGGGTAGTCATTTCCGGTCTTCTTGGCCTTTTTGCCTTTGCGACGACTTTCTGTGTCCTGCTTCGCCTCATCATCATCATCATCATCATCATCATTAGCGTGAAGCTCCTACCTGATGCCCATTGATTTCAAGTCTGCCCTTGCTTTCGGCCCATCTTTAGTCCTCTCTGGCATGTTGAGCAGGGTACCAAGCAGACTCTCGCACACGTTCTTCGTGATATGCATGACATCAAGGCTGTGAGGCACATGGTGGATCTTCCAGTACGGCAAGTCCCAAAAAACAGACCTCGTTTTCCATACCTTCAGCAGCGGCTCTGGCGCCTTTCGCTTCTTTCCCGGCTCTGGCGCCTTTTCCTTCTTTCCCGGCAGTGGGTAGTCTTTCCAATTTTTCAACAGCTCGTCTATTTCCTCGCTGCTCCTCGTACACGGGCATTTTCGGGGTTCGGTTTCACCATCGAACAGATCCTTACGTTTCCTCCATGGTCATCGTCGCGAAGCCACCTTCGATGTCCCATGAACACGGTTTTCGAAGACCCGGGATCTCTATCTAACTGGCGATACGTTGTGTCATCCATGCACCTTACGCATCCAGAAAATCCATGGACTACCTGACCCACGAAATATCCGTAACCGAGATAGTCGTGCACCGTCGTGAGCAGTGTGGCTCTCATAGGGAAATATTCTTTCTCTGCGGCGTCCCATGTATTGGCGGGCGTTTTCCACAGCGTGTCTAGCTCCTCCTTCAGTAGCCCCAGATACAGATTGATGTCGTTCCCTGGTTGTTTCGGCCCTTCAATTAGCATACTCATGTGAATGTACTTCCTCTTCATGCACAACTAGGGGGGAAGGTTGTACATCCACACAAACACAGGCCAGGTGCTATGAGTGCTTCTCTGGCTGCCAAACGGATTCACTCCATCGATGCTCGCGCCCAGCATGATGTTCCTTGGATCCTTCCCAAATTCTGGGTATTCGAAGTTCAATGCTTGCCACTGGCTCGCATCCTTAGGGTGACTCAGCATCTTGTCTTTTTCTCCGGATCATTTCCATCATCTTCCCACTTCTTCTCCTCCCTATCCGCGTGCCAACGCAGGAGCTTTGCTACCTTAGGGTCCGTGAAATACCGCTGCAGACGAGGAGTGATCGGAAAGTACCACACCGATTTTCAAGGAGCTTTCTTCCTATTCTTGTATCGAGTGACGCAGCACACCAGATATATGGTAGACTCCGTGTGCTCATCCCGATAAATGATGCAATTGTTCATGCACACATGGTATTTCACGTGCGGTAAATCCAGAGGACACACGATTTTCTTCGCCTCCTCGAAACTGGTCGGGCACTTGTTCCCCTTGGGAAGACGTTAATGCTAGAATGACATGTTCTTGTCGAAGCATGCGTCCGTCATTTTGTGTTTTACCTTCATCTCCAGAGCCATGAGCGTTACTTTCAGGCGGGTATCCTCGGGCCTGCATCCTTCATACAATGGAGTAACCGCGTCTATCTCCAGTTGATCCAGCTTGGCTTTCTCTCGGGCAGCAGCTCTTGCGTTATCCGTCTGCTTGAGAAGCAACTCTTGAATATGAGGGTCCTGCACCCAGCCTCCATCGTTGTCTGCTCCGGCATCTTCATCTTCATGATCATGCCCTTCGTCTTGATCTTCCTCATCATCATGTACGACATCTTCTACATGATGACCGTGTACAGCATCACCGTCGTGATCATGTCCTGGAGATTCTTCGTCTTCTCGCCCGCCCTCGCCGCGGTGGTTGTCTTGTTGCCCTTCCTCATTTCTTTCCCGGCCCCCATGGACGACTTCATAGTCATCTTCATCACCTTGCCACCGATAGCCATCCATGAAACCACGCAAGAGCAGGTGGTCCCGCACCTGCCCGGAATCCGGGTCCGCAATAAGGCTCTACAACTTGCATCTTCGACACGGACATCTTATCTCCGTCTCGTTCTTTTGAAGCATCTCGGCCTTCGTGGAGCTCAAAAACCTATTCACGATGCCTTCGCTCATCGTGCGGACCATGGTCGCCTGCGGGGTAGAGCAAAACGATATTTTAGAACCAAGAAAACTTTTTGCATGACCTTCCTAAAAATAGGACCAAAAAGAATGCATAGTGCCAAAATTCTCGCCGAAACTGAAATGAATCAACATTCCGGCAAAATATTGGCAACTATCGCATTTCAAATACCGATACCTGCAAACACAAACATGTATGCAACACCACAAACATATGCAACATCACAAACATACATTGATCTAGCTAGGCCACAAAAAGTACATGTGCACGTTGTTGGAGCGAGCTAGGGAGAAAAAAAGTAGATCTACAACATGAAGATAGCTTTCCCCTTACTTACCTATCAAAAAAGGTAATTTCACCACTTAATTTTGATGAATCTATGGTGCAAATGAGGTGAGGAGGAGGAGGCAGCCGAAAGTTTGGAGAAGGAGGTGGAGGGAATGAAGTGGGGAAAGTGAGTGGGTAGGTGTGGCTGTCCAAAATATCTTGTTGGGGTTCCCGGTTACTAATGGCGCACACCAGCAAATGCGCCATTAGTATGCCTGCTTACTAATGGCGCACCTGCAGGTGGTGCGCCATTAGTAATTTTGCAAAAAAGTAAAAAAAAATATACTAATGGCGCACTGTCTGTATAGTGCGCCATTACTAGTTAGAAATAGTAATGGCGCACTTCGGACGGATGCGACGAACGGTTCGTCAGTGTACCCAAGATTTTTCAGATCCACTGTTGTCATTTCGTACTGTGGGTCTACCTGTACCCCGCCTCCTGACAGATTGACCCACTTGCACTTAAACAAAGGGACCTTAAAATCTACTCCATAGTCAAGTTTCCATATGTCTACTATGTAACCATCAAAACGGACACCGCTATTTTGGTTGGTGCTCTTTTCATCTTGGTCAATCATGTAAAATGTATTCCCATTTATCTCGTATCCTTTCCAAATCATTACAGTCGAAGATGGTCCCCTGGACAACAAGTACAGCTCATAACAAATAGTGCTGTCACCTCTGAGACGTGTTTCCAACCAACTGCTGAAAGTCCTGATGTGTTCACATGTAATCCAGTCGTCGCACTGCTCCGGGTGTTTGGAGCGCAGACTGTTCTTGTGTTCATCGACATACGGGGTCACTAAGGTAGAGTTCTGTAGAACTGTGTAGTGTGCTTGAGACCAAGAATATCCGTCCCTGCATATTATCGAGTCCCTACCAAGCGTGCCTTTTCCAGTCAGTCTCCCCTCATACCGCGATTTAGGGAGACCTATCTTCTTAAGGCCAGGAATGAAGTCAACACAAAACCCGATGACATCCTCTGTTTGATGGCCCATGGAGATGCTTCCTTCTGGCCTAGCGCGGTTACGAACATATTTCTTTAGGACTCCCATGAACCTCTCAAAGGGGTACATATTGTGTAGAAATACGGGCCCCAGAATGACAATCTCGTCGACTAGATGAACTAGGACGTGCGTCATGATATTGAAGAAGGATGGTGGGAACACCAGCTCGAAACTGACAAGACATTGCGCCACATCACTCCTTAGCGTTGGTACGATTTCTGGATCGATCACCTTCTGCGATATTGCATTGAGGAATGCACATAGCTTCACAATGGCTAATCGGACGTTTTCCGGTAGAAGCCCCCTCAATGCAACCGGAAGCAGTTGCGTCATAATCACGTGGAAGTCATGAGACTTTAGGTTCTGGAACTTTTTCTCTAGCATATTTATTATTCCCTTTATATTCGACGAGAAGCCAGTGGGGACCTTCATACTGAGCAGGCATTCAAAGAAGATTTCTTTCTCTTCTTTCGTAAGAGCGTAGCTGGCAGGACCTTCATACTGCTTCGGAGGCATGCCCTCTTTTTCGTGCTAGCGTTGCAGGTCCTCCTGTGCCTCAGGTGTATCTTTTGTCTTCCCATACACGCCCAAGAAGCCTAGCAGGTTCACGCAAAGGTTCTTCGTCACGTGCATCACGTCGATCGAAGAGCGGACCTCTAGGTCTTTCCAGTAGGGTAGGTCCCAAAATATAGATTTCTTCTTCCACATGGGTGCGTGATTGTCAGCGTCATTCGGAACAGCTAGTCCGCCGGGACCCTTTCCAAAGATTACGTGTAAATCATTGACCATAGCAAGTACGTGATCACCGGTACGCATGGTGGGCTTCTTCCGGTGATCTGCCTCTCCTTTTAAATGCTTGCCTTTCTTTCGACATTGATGGTTGGTCGGAAGAAATCGACGATGGCCCAGGTACACATTCTTCCTGCAGCTTCCCAGGTATATACTATCGCTGTCAAGTAAACAGTGCATGCATGCGTGGTATCCCTTGTTTGTCTCTCCTGAAAGTTTACTGAGAGCGGGCCAATCATTGATAGTCATGAACATCAACGCCTTTAGGTGAAATTCCTCCTTTTTGTGCTCATCCCATGTACGTACACCGTTTCCATTCCACAGCTGTAAAACTTCTTCAACTAATGGCCTTAGGTACACATCAATGTCGTTGCCGGGTTGCTTAGGGCCTTGGATGAGAACTGGCATCATAATGAACTTCCGCTTCATGCACATCCAAGGAGGAAGGTTGTACATACATAGAGTCACGGGCCAGGTGCTGTGATTGCTGCTCTGCTCGCCGAAAGGATTAATGCCATCCGCGCTTAAAGCAAACCATACGTTCCTTGGGTCCTTTGCAAACTCATCCCAGTACTTTCTCTCGATTTTTCTCCACTGCGACCCGTCAGCGGGTGCTCTCAACTTCCCATCTTTCTTACGGTCCTCACTGTGCCATCGCATCAACTTGGCATGCTCTCCGTTTCTGAACAGACGTTTCAACCGTGGTACTATAGGAGCATACCACATCACCTTTGCAGGAACTCTCTTCCTGGTAGGCTCGTCGTCAACATCACTAGGGTCATCTCGTCTGATCTTATACCGCAATGCACCGCATACCGGGCAGGCGTTCAGATCCTTGTATGCACCGCGGTAGAGGATGCAGTACTTAGGGCATGCATGTATCTTCTGCACCTCCAATCCTAGAGGGCATACGACCTTCTTTGCTGTGTATGTACTGTCGGGCAATTCTTTATCCTTTGGAAGCTTCTTCTTCATTATTTTCAGTAGCTTCTCAAATCCTTTATCAGGCACAGCATTCTCTGCCTTCCACTGCAGCAATTCCAGTACGGTACCGAGCTTTGTGTTGCCATCTTCACAATTGGGGTACAACCCTTTTTTGTGATCCTCTAACATGCGATCGAACTTCAGCTTCTCCTTTTGACTTTCGCATTGTGTCCTTGCATCGACAATGACCCGGCGGAGATCATCATCATCGGGCACATCGTCTGGTTCCTCTTGATCTTCAGCAGCTTCGCCCGTTGCAGCACCATCGTGCACATCGTCTGTTTCCTCTTGATGTTCAGTAGCATCACCGTATTCAGGGGGCACATAGTTGTCATCGTACTCTTCTTCTTCGTCGTCTTCCATCATAACCCCTATTTCTCTGTGCCTCGTCCAAGCATTATAGTGTGGCGTGAAACCCTTGTAAAGTAGGTGGGTGTGAAGGATTTTCCGGTCAAAGTAAGACTTCGTATTCCCACATATAGGGCATGGACAACACATAAAACCATTCTGCTTGTTTGCCTCAGCCACTTTGAGAAAATCATGCACGCCCTTAGTGTACTCGGAGGTGTGTCTGTCACCGTACATCCATTGCCGGTTCATCTGCGTGCATTATATATAATTAAGTGTGTCAAAAATCATTACAGAACATCATGAATAGATAATTAAGTGACCAAATTAATAGAAGTTCATCGTCACATAAAAACCAAAGTACATACATAGTTCTCATCTAACAACATAAAGCTCTGCAGAGCATCTAAATTAATTAAACCATACATTGAAACTATGTAAAACATTTCAATGCGAAAACAAATGCGATCATAATCGCAACCAAGGTAACAACTGATCCAACAGCATAATGATACCAAGCCTCGGTATGAATGGCATATTTTCTAATCTTTCTAATCTTCAAGCGCATTGCATCCATCTTGATCTTGTGATCATCGACGACATCCGCAACATGCAACTCCAATATCATCTTGAACTCCTCAAGTTTTTTTATTTTTTTCCTTCAAGAAATTGTTTTCTTCTTCAACTAAATTTAACCTCTCGACAATGGGGTCGGTTGGAATTTCCGGTTCAACAACCTCCTAGATAAATAAAATCTATGTCACGTTGGTCGGCCTAATTTTCATAAACAATAAATGAACCAATAGTTATGAAAAGATAATATATACCACATCCGAATAGGACGAGGGCCGACGGGGGCGGATACCAAAACCATCGCACTATATAAGATGCAATAATAAAAGTAAGAAAATAATACAAGTATCTATCTAAACATACAAGTAAGAATATTCTTCCTTTCAGAAAGAAGACAACAACAAGAGGCTCACCACGGTGGTGTCGGCGATGAGATCGGCACGGGGCGTGATGGACCGCTAAACCTAGATAAATATTGAGGAAAATGGAGCTTGGCGGTCGAGCTTGGAGAGGAGAAACCTTCAGTACTGTGGCTCGGGCATTCCATCGAACACCTTGTGTGCATAGGAGGTGAGCTAGAGCACCACCAAGCCCTCTCCCCCTCGGCCAGAAAAAGCAGAGCAGTGTGCTCTGCTCTTGCGCGAGGGGCTATATATAGGCAGCACCATTAGCCCCGGTTGGTGGCATGAACCGGGACTAAAGGGAAGCCTTTGGTCCCAGTTCATGCCACCAACCAGGACCAATAGTGGTGGGCCAGGAGCCAGGCCCATTGGTCCCAGTTCGTCCCACCAACCGGGACCAAAAGGTCCGGACGAACCGGGACCAATGGCCCACGTGGCCCGGCCGGCCCCCTGGGCTCATGAACCGGGGCAAATAGCTCCATTGGTCCCGGTTCTGGATTGAACCGGGACTAATGGGCTGAACTGGCCTGGGCCATTGCCCCCTTTTCTACTAGTGTAGATGATATAGCCACACACACATATGTAATTCTAGGTGATATCGACGACGATCATCATCCTCAAGCGTGGGCGGTGGGTGTTCCTGATAGTAATTAGGATGCCTGTCCAACACGAAGATTCTTGCCAACGAGGAATCTCTTCCACCCAACCGAGTTTAAGTGTGTGCGACCGTCTGTGTCCATGCGGTAAGTACAGGTGGTGAGGGAGCCCCTTGCGGTAAGGCGTAGTCCAGCTGAGCCTTCTTCATCAGGCTCGATACCACAACTCACAGATAGGTTCTTTGGCAATTCTGAATTAGACAAA
Organism: Triticum aestivum; assembly: GCF_018294505.1. NCBI lineage: Eukaryota > Viridiplantae > Streptophyta > Magnoliopsida > Poales > Poaceae > Triticum > Triticum aestivum. The sequence continues at coordinate 663,523,102 of NC_057804.1, forward strand.
CATATCAATTAATAAATAGCCTCGCACATACTCTTGCAAATATATTTCTATTAAGTCTAGATTTCTACACTATCAAAAGACACAGTACTACGTATTTGTACTAATTAATCATGAATTCTACTAATAAGTATATATGGATTATCTACACTATTAATAGTTCCTTGGATTCTACACTAATAAGCATGTGATCAGACTCTACACTAAAGCATATCATCGACTAGATTCCACAAAGCATATCATTGGATTCTACACTAAGCATATCATCGGATTCACTAAGCATATCATCGGATAATTTGCATTTGTAAGTATAACAATAAAGCATATATATATATATCATCAAATTACTACAGTCAGTACGTATAACATACCATTTCATGCCGATCGACCATGGTACTTGTCAGGCGGGTCACGAATGGCACCCAGACAAAGTCATCACGTGGCGGAATTATGTCCCATAGGTTGCACACCTCCTCCTCGCTCAGCCTCATTCTTTGTGCTATGATGGCTTCATGAAGTGGGTTCTCATCATCTTCATCGAGTGGTCCTCATTATCTTCATCATCTTTGTCATCTTCATCATCTTCGTCATCTTCATCATCTTCCACCAGGTTGAGATAAATGGCAGCCAGCTTGGGTCTTTCTGCTCTAAAGGAGAAGCTGATCAACTCACCACCAGTAATACGCATGCGGGCAAGGAAACGGGCCCATCCATCTCCTCCAATCTGCGACATATTGCGTCCTTTCTCGACCTCCGTAGTGTACGGCCCCCCAGGAGCCTTAAATGTCACAGTGTCTCATGTCAGCTTGTTGAATTTCAACCTCACATTGCATGGGACGATCTGTGTAAAAAAAGCAAAATGACACGATGCAGTAATGCCAACACTAAAAATAAAATAGTTGTTACATTTCATCTAATTTCTTACCGCCGCATGACGAAAACTCGGCTAGAAGCAGATGCCGAACAGCTTGCCAGTTGCAAGGCTGCTGGCGCACCTTGACTTGCACAGTCTACATAGTGGTGGTGGTGGTGGCGCCATTTTCCTAAAGCAATATGAGCAAATGTTTAACGATTCACTTCACAGGAAAGAAAAACGGTAGCATGTGATATTTTTGGTTCTTCCACGAGAAGCAATTTTATGGACAATTATAATCCTAAGATCCAGTAACATTTAACAATCCAAAACCCGGTCAACGGAAGAAGCCACTGAAGGCAAATCAAGATGGACCATCCACCCTTGACAGGATATTGGACCGACCCTGCCAGATTCACGGCCATCCTGATAAGCCTGCTAATCATACAAACAGAAACTGTTGGGTATTCAAGCAGGCAGGCAAGCTCAACGCCGAACACAAGGGGAGGAGGCCGCCAGGCGATAAAGACGATGGAGCGGCTCACCAGCCAAATACCAGGGGCCAAAAACAGTTTTCGTCCGAAATTCGACCACTCCCAGAACGGAAATAGCAGTTCGGCTTCCGCCACCCACCTCTTACACCGGCAAGATTTACACCGCGCGTACATCACTACGACTCAAGATGCCATGGGCGTCGACGGAAGCACAATACGGACAACCCTGCAAGCATCCCCGTAATGCTTTTTATCTATTTTTTGTTTTTCTTTTTTTATTATCTCTTAAGAAACAAGTGATGAAAAGGACAACATCTACAACGGACTCTATCGGAGTTCGGATCCAAACACTCACCTAAGGGGCTACTTCCGTTAAGGATTCCCCCCGCCCCCCAGAGGACGGGCGGCGCAGACGTGCGATAGGAGGTCCAAATTAACTTTTTGTAGACCACACTCTTTATTTTTTAGCCTGTATTATGCCTTTTTTTCTCCGTTCCCGACCCCGAGCATGTCAAATAGCCGGGTTGGTGGTCTCTTTTTTATATTTATTTATCATTGGCATATTGCTCCACTCCCAATAAAACTTTATCCAAACAAATCTTCCTTAACGGCCGCTTTACAGATGCACCTCGGCATCACCTACCAGGGGCTTGGTATGGGAACAAATGAGTTGCCAGCTAAGTCCGAACGGATTTATAGCGTACTTCGGCGTCACGAGTTTTGGCCTTATATGCATTAGCTCCGAATCATGTCTTGGGTCAATGGTTGGGTTGCCCGGCTCCTGTGCTTGCTACCCTACGTTCCACTCTATAGGCTAGGGTAGTAAAGGGAGAACTACTGCGATTGTGCTTCTGGTTCGTCTTGTCAAGCACCTCAGTAGAGAAAGCCGAAAACTGACTGTCATGATGCTGCGCGAGCTGGTCAACCACTCAATGACTTATCGGAATCTATCGTGATTCCTCCGTGTAACATGAAGGACCTCCTTTTCCGGTCATATATGTAACGCATCACATCGGAATAAGTCGTATACATACTAGGGGCTATGTCGTAGCCCCAATTATAAAACTCCTATGGCTAAGCGAAAGTGTTAACGCCCTATAGTCCGATTGCCTGGTTCGCCGCATTGTCACCTCCTTTATGGACCAAGACATTGGATCAAGAGTGATTACATGCTTTTTGCGAACACCCCCGTACTTCCTACGAGGGGGCTGAAGCCAACGACTGGAAAACTTTCAGAATATATTAAAACGGCCGCACAGGAGGAGCACAAGCTTTTGAGCAAAATATAAAAATATATTAATTATAAAGTTGTCTTTTACAACTCTAATACACCTCACTTGAACAATATGTTCTTCGAGCATTGACCCTCTATCAGGTAGGCGGCTTCCAGGACGTCTTCAAAATAATGCTCTCGCTCATTACGGTCCTTTCCCTTGGGCGAACTCTTCGCCGCAACATCGATGGCCTTCATCTTACCCCAGAATGTCTTGACTCGGGAAAGAGCCATCCGTGCACCTTCAATGCATGCCGACCGCTTCACAACACCGATACGCGGCACCGCGTCAACAAGACGTTGCACCAAGCAAAAGTAACTCTTTAGAATAGGCTCATTTGGCCACAACCGGACTATGACGTTCTTCATGGCGTCGCCGGATATCCTATGAAGTTCGTCCCATTGGGACATCTGTTCATTCAGCAACAGAGTGCGCTTTGATGCGCCAAATTGTGGCCAGAAAAGCTTCTCCGTTGCATACCCCTCTTGCGCTTGGTACAACTGCGCCGCATCTGAAGAACTCTTCGGCAAGTCCAAAAATTCAGCCAGAGAACTCCAGACTTGGTTAAGCTGAGCATAGTCCGGCTCGCCAAACTTAGTCTGAAGCAAAAAGGGCTTACCGGCCGCTATCTCCTTAGCCTGCCGAATCTCATCTCGAGTTGCCCTGGATTCAGACCGATCTTCACTCGCCTCTTGTAAGGCCTTATCAAGTTCAGCCGTTTTGGCTTTACTCTCCTCTCAAGATATTCACAACGGCTGGTAGCATTCTTCAATTCAAGCGCTAGTGCGGTTATTTTCCCCTCATTTTGGCGCCGAGCTGCTTGTTCGGCGCTAAGATCAGCCGATGCCTTTTCGGCAGCCGCATTACTACAACGGGCCTGCTCCTTGGCCCGAGCTAGCTCCGCCCGAAGAGCTTCAACGGCGGCAGCACCATCTGTATTCATGCACATTTCATATAAAACTCTCTTCCGCATCAGGCCTCAGTTACAAGCACATTGGTGTAAGGAATGCTCAAAATATATACCTTGCGAGTCGTCAAGACGCCTGTTGATCAATGCAATGTCATCCCCGCAATATCCAGCTCTCACTGTAGTTCGGCCACTTTCGTATTTTGGGTAGCTGCCTGGGGAGAGGCGGCATGTATTCAAAATTAAATCATGGTTAGTACCTGAGCATATCTTTTTGATCCTCCAATCGCTTCCTTCGCCAGGCAATCCGAGTCGCAGGTGCTACTGCATATACAATAGGTGCATTCTGTCAATAAAATTCAATTGGCAAAATTACATCACAAACCTTGAAACCTCTTAAAAGGCTCGTGAAGGCCTCATTCAATCCGCTCTTCGCGGATAGAACCTTTTCGACACCATAACCATCAAGGCACGGTGCTCCTCTGAAACGGACGCTTGTCGCAGCATGTCCGTCAGCATTTCCAGCGCTCTGGGGTCTTCGGAAACCGCCGCCTGAGTACGGCGTTCATTTGAAGGAACCCTCTTACTCGCCTCCAGAATTGTTTCCGGGTGTAAAACAGATAGTTTGGGGCCGTCATTCTTGACTTCCGAACCCTGAGTGACAGAGGCACCACCTTCGGGTAATGCCTTCTTCGTTCCCTGCACTGCTTGTCGATCGGGAGGAGCCCTCCGGGATGATACCTCAGAATCATCCATCCTGTTGGGCGAGGAAGCCGGATAAGGCGTATCACTCTCCATCATCTCTGGAAGAAGGTCTCCCGAGGAGGAGGATGATTGAGAAACACCGGGCGTTTACCTGCGAGGATGTACATATATCGGATGATTACTTCACTAATAGGAAAAGAATGAGGTACGTTTAAAGTGCCCCGCTTCAGTTACGATTTGGCCAGAGGTTTGTCCTCATCATAAAGCTCTACGGCAACATCGCTTGGCCGGCCCGAGCGGCCCGTCGATGGCGTTTTTCCTCTCTTGGAAGGTTTACCCTCCCGATCTTTGGAATCAGCCCTCTTCTTGCCATGGAGGGCTTCCTCTGCACCTTTGCCCTCGGACAAAAGGGTTTCGGTTTCGACGAACACATCGTCCAATTTATCCTCAGGGCCGAGATCACCTCTGGTCTCCCTGTTCTCTCCCTCCTCTACAAAATCCTGGTACTGTGTCGGAGTCAGCATTCTCATCAGCAGTGCGGTCGTAGAGTCTTTGGAAGGGGCACCGAACACCAGATTAATACTGCTTTCTTTATCTAGTCCTGTATAGGAACGGATTGTTTAGTATCTTGTCAAGAGATGCTTGAATGGAAGGTGTGTAGAGAGTGAATACTTACCTCATTGTCCGGATGATTGTAGTCAAGGCCAACATCTTCGATGGTGTCCGGCCATTGCTCTTGTTCCCCGAAATATAATTTCCACATTCCTTCATGCATGGTGCCGAAGAAGTGCTGAAGAGTCTGCCGCCCTTCTGGATTAAACTCCCACATACGGAGAGGCTGCCGCTGACATGGAAAGGTCCGGCGGACTAGCATTACTTGAACGATGTTCACAAGATCGATGCCCTTCTCGATGAGGCTTCGGATGTGACTCTGCAGAGTCTGCACTTCATTGGCGGATCCCCAATCCAATCCCTTATTCATCCATGAAGCAAGCTGGATGGGAGGGCCGGGTCGGAACGTGGGCATAGTCGCCCACCTGGAGCCACGTGGCTCATTGATATAAAACCACCCCTGCTGCCATAGGTTGGAAGACTCGGCAAAAGATCCTTCAAACCAAATCGCGCTGGCAAGCTTGCCTATTATGGAGCCACCACATTCTGCCAGCTCCTCCTCTGTCACCTGCGGCCTCACGTCAAAGGTCTTGAGCCACAACCCGAAGTTTGAAGGAGTCCATAGGAAGGCTTCACACGTAACGATAAAAGTCGAGATGAGTCCGGGGCCAGATCGTGAAAATCCAGCCCATAGTAAAACATGAGCCCCCAGACGAAGGGGTTAAGTGCAAACCCTAACCCGTGGAGGAAGTAGGCCACAAATACTACCCTCTTGCCGGATCTGGGGGTAGGATCTCTGAGGTCAGACACCTCCTCCGTGACAGAAGAAGCCACCCACTGGCCTGGACGGCTGGATCTGGACATGATTGGGGCTGGTGGTTATTGGAACCCAAGGATTAGAACTCGAGGTGGCTGGGGTTGAGGAAGAAGCAAGCGCAAAAGGAAAAAATACGAGTCTGGGTCCCTATATAAAGACCCCGAATACTGAGCGTCTCCTCCTGGGTCTCGAGACTTACCTATCTCCAAAGAGTTGTACCCAGGGGACGGTTGGGTTACCCACGCTCGCATTGATGAAAATCCCATGAATAAAGGGACACAAACTCTGCTTTGACAAGTCGTGCCAGTAAAACCGTGTCCCGAGACGTGGGGCGGCAGGCTAGCCAACGGTTTGGAATAATAACCAGACGGGCATGACGTAATGTCACGAACCATTGTCGGCGGATTGGGATCGTGAAATATTATATTCTCTGCAATTGCATACACAGGTCCGGATATACTAACTGCATCTAAAGACTATTCTGGAGTTCGGAAGAAGGGAACCTGCCTTGCAATGCCGAAGACAAATCTGTGCGCCAGACTCCTCGTCATTGAAGCCAGGTTCAGGGGCTACTCAGGGAGTCCTGGACTAAGGGGTCCTCGGGTGTCCGGCCTGTTAGCCATGGGCCGAACAGATGGGCCGTGAAGATGTGAAGACCGAAGACCACACTCGTGTCCCGATAGGACTCTCCTTGGTGTGGAAGGCAAGCTTGGCGATCAATCGTGTAGGTTCCTTTGTATGTAATCGACTCCATGTAACCCTAGCTCTCTCTGGTGTATATATAAACCGGAGAGCGTAGTCCGGATGGGCGGATACTCATTATCATAGACATAAAAGCTAGGCATGTAGGGTTTAGCCATTACGATCTCGTGCTACATCAACTCTTGTAACACACATATTCATCAAGATCAATCAAGCAGGAAGTAGGGTATTACCTCCATAGAGAGGGCCCGAACCTGGGTAAACATCGTTTCCCCCGTCTCCTGTTATCATCGACCTTAGACGCACAGTTCGGGGCCCCCTACCTGAGATCCGCCGGTTTTGACACCGACAACCCGGCAAGTACTTTCCCGCCGAGCTCCGAGGAGTCGCCGGCAAAGATGTTGCCAGGGACACTGAGCCTGTCATGGGGCAACAGACTCCGGCAGGACGTCAAGCCCTGGCCGTAGAGACAACTGCTCCCATGGCAGAGGAGATGCCTTGGACCTTGCGGTCGAGCCTCAGGCTCCGGCATGGGCGCAGCCCACCGTCCTTTTCCTCCAAATGGGGGAACTCCCCGAGGAACAGGAAGAAGCAAAGAAAGTAGCCCGTCAGTCTGCCATGTACTAGTTCGTCGATGGCGTTCTGTACAGAAAAAGACCAAACAGTGTGAAATTGAAGTGCATTCCCCAGGAGGACGGACTGGAGCTGTTGGCAGAAATACAATGAGCATATGTGGCTCCCACATAGGGTCGAGAGCCCTTGCCGGCAAGGCATTCCGGCAAGGTTTCTTCTGGCCCACAACCCTTCAGGATGCGATGGCACTAGTAACCAAGTGTGAAGCGTGTCAGTTCCATTCAAAGAAGCTCCATCAACCAAATCAAGCTCTCCAAACAATCCCTCTTTCCTGGCCATTCTTGGTCTGGGGGCTCAACATACTGGGCCTCTTTCCCCGTGCTGTCGGGGGCTTTGAGTACTTGTACGTGGCAATCGACAAGTTCACAAAGTGGCCGGAGGTGGAAGCAGTGAGAAAGGTGACAGCACAGTCAGCCGTCAAGTTCTTCAAGGGACTAGTCTGCCGTTTTGGTGTGCCAAACAGAGTCATCACCGACAACGGCACACAGTTCACAAGCCGCACCTTCATGCAGTACATCCAAGACCTCGGCGGCAAGGTTTGCTTTGCTTCCGTTGCCCATCCCAGGAGTAACGGCCAAGCCGAGAGGGCGAATGCAGAAGTGTTGCGAGGCCTCAGGACAAGGACTTTCGACATGCTGCACAAGTGCGGAAGACGCTGGATTGATTAATTGCCAGCGGGTCTTTGGTCAATCAGAGCGACACCAAATCGAGCCACCGGCTAGACACCCTTCTCCCTCGTTTACGGGCAGAAGCAGTTCTCCCCATGGAACTCACATACGGGTCACCCCGAGTGCTCGCTTATGATGAGCTTGAGCAAGAGCAATTGCGGCAAGATGATGCAACGCTCCTCAAGGAAGATCGTCTTCGAGCGGCTTTGCAAGCAGCGCGCTACCAGCAAGCCTTGTGCCGCTACAATAGCCGCAAGGTTCATGCCTGAAGCTTTGAGGAAGGCGACCTTGTTCTTCGGCGCGTTCAGTCGGACAAGAATCCAACAAGTTGACACCGAAGTGGGAAGGCCCTCATTGGGTAATACGAGTCACCAGGCCCGGCGCAGTCCACCTGGAGACCGAGGATGGTATTCCAGTGAGCAATTCCTGGAACATCGAACATCTTCGCAAGTTTTACCCGTGAGGCGCGGCTGCCGGGCCCCCCGACAAACCACCTTTTGTACAAGCCTTGCCAGCAAGGCATGTAATCCTTTGTACAAAGCCAGGCGCCCTGAGCATAAATAAATGAAGCGCTGGCGCCCTAAGTTTTAGCATGCATGCTAGGTTGAGTCTCTCTCCCTGTTAGGGTTGATAGTGCTTAGCAGCGACTAACCCCTAGCATAGAGGTCAAGTATGCGTCTCTCTGTTCCTTTCAGTCCTCTTTGGTTCACAAGGTGCATGGACATTTCAGCTGAGCTGTTTGAAAGAAAGAGAACAAACTGACGCTCCGACCCTGGCAAGCCAAGGTTGTCAGGGGCTGCAGACCCAGGAATCCGACCACGGCAAGCCAAGATTGCTGGGGGCTGCAGAATCAGATAAGTCTTTCATCCCCCACTCCATACTTCCATATGAAACTTGAACATACGAGACTTCGCTCGCCAATATACCATCTTGCTCCCTCTGTGTCATGTCCAAAAAATCCTTACTTTGGGCCAGGACTGGGTAGTAGTGCGGTGGGAAGGGAGCGAGCGGAGGGCCTAATCCTACTTTTCCCATGTCTCTGCCAAAGGCGTGAACGTAGTCGGGCTATAGAGCAGGAAGACGGCGAGGTCTGTTACCGGGTTACAACGTTTATCTTAAAATAACAAGGATTTGTTCCTTGGTATGGGCCCCAACCACACACAAAAGAAAACCGGCACACCCCCTTTTATCTATTAATATGTTTTCAACAAGTACATTTCATACGGAATGTAGACATGAGCAAGGGGATTACGAGGTTTAAACCTAACAAGTGCCCAGAGGCTTACAAACTAAAAAGAGATAAGATGCCCGTAATCCCTTTCTTGTCCCTCTCCTCAGAAAACGGAACAAGACGACGGGAGGGCAAAAGGAGTGGCTAGGTGAGGTACGAGCAGCAGAAGACACCAAGAGAACATCCCGGCAGCCGTCCAGAAGAAGGCCGGTGATGATGGTGCCGGGAGAAGAGCCGAAAGATGAGGCAATGGGCCGGCAATACGCGACGAAGATGAAGGTGTCGGTACCCGCGTACTCCGACTTGACGGCCCACCACCCGCCTTCTTCGCCTTCTCCAGCCTTCCAATGCCAGCCGCCTAAAACGGCGACCCCGAAAAGTTCAAGGAGATGGTGATGCAGGTGAACCTGCTACCGCCGTCGCCTAGGGACATTGGGTCCGACATCTAGTCAGACCCGTCATCCTCCCGCCCGCTACCCTCGTCATCGTTGTTGATGTCCTCCTCGTCACTCCCACTCGAGGAGGAGCTTTCGTCGTCGGTCGAGCTCTCCACGCAACACCTTAGGCGAGTTCCCAACTGCCCGAAGACCTTGATGGAGAGGAGGTTGTTCCCCATCAATTTGAAGTGAAGAACGAGCCCCTCCGACAGGCTATGGGTGCGGGCGAAGGATCTCCACCCATGGCGGAGATACATGACGTGAGGGGCGGGGAAGTCGACGTTGCCCCGCATGCCGCCATGCCTGCAGCCCCTCATATGCAGCCTCAAGAACTGCGGCGGATCGAGCTCTGTCTCCCGAGCGAACAGAGTGGGGAGGCGAAGACGACCGCGCACCGGCTTGTACAACCTGATGAAGAACTCGCGGGGCTGATCTCCGACGTGGCCCTCCATTGGGGGCAGAGCCGCTAGCGGAGGCACTACAAGAAATATGTCAACTAGTGACCTTGTGTCAGTGACCCTGGAAGAATTGGTCATAGATCTATGACCATTTGAGACCAATTGGTCAAAAGCTGTTCGGGGGGCTCCAAACCCTAAACCATTGCGACCATTTTGGTCAGAAAGGTCGTAATTTCCTTACACGAAATGGTCACAAAGCAAACAGAGCTGGTCCGCTGCCTTATTTCTAGTTGTTAACGACCAATATAGATGGTCATAGCCTTGTAGATTGTGGTGGGTTGTGATGACTAGGCGCCATCTGATCAGTTTTGCCTATGTGTCATGTCCATGTGGTAGTTTTTTCCCTAGGTTGTGAAGCAACCTATATTTCTGTTATTCCAAAAATTCCCAAAAATTCTCATAAATGTTTTGGATCATATCTTCATCAAATATGTCAAAAACATTCCTTGCCTAGTTCAAAAATAATTCGAAAATATTCATTTTCCTATTCTGTTCAGAGCAGCACTTTGTGAAGGAAGTACCACTTTGGCATATCCAAAAGGTATTCATTTTCTACAGTGCTTTCCTACGCCCAAATAACCATCCTCCACCAAATGTCAGCTCAATCCATTCATTATTTTGAGCCCAGCTTCAACATTCGTATTTATGTCCAGTGTGGTACTTTGTAAAGCAAGTACCACCTAGGCTCCTCCTTTTGAGGTGAAAATTTGTGAAGACGGTCTTCTTAGTAATTGATCATCCTCATCCAAAACTGAGGCCCATTATCCATGTGCATTTCCCGTACCGCAAATCAAACACTTGGCTGCTTATTCATGTTTGAGCATTGATCTGTCTCCTCGTGAGAATCTTATGTTGTGATTTTCTTCCTAGCACCTACCTGGGGAGTGCCCAACCCACTAGACATGTCTAGGCCACCCAGAACACATGGCAACGCCACAGTCATGCGGTGACCACGCGGCGGGCATGCGAGCTTACACGCTCTAGAGTTGGGGCCCTCGGCCACCGTACAAACCTTGATGTCTTGCCATCAAACCATGTATATCTGATTAAATAGATACTTATTTACCTAGAAATGATTTTTGGAAAAAATAAAGAGCAAACTATGAGGCAGCTGCAGTTCAAATTTGACCCGCTTCCAACTGAATCGACGGAAATTTGTCTTTTTCACCAGAGGTGGATCAAAAATTTTGACACCCAACCATTTTGTCAATTGTGCATTAAATATGGCCTAGTATTTTATAAAATTGATTAGGTCCAATTTTGCAACAAATATATGGTAGGTCCTTCACAAAAAAAACTCATTTCGGGCACTCGGAAAATGGAAAATTGATTTTCCATGCAAAGAAAATGAAAACTCCCTTAGGCAACATTGTTTGGAATTCCAAAATGCACCCTTGTGCACAATATTAGATCATTTGAAGAAACTATGCCATGAATGTGGCCATAAGATTGATCATTTGGCTTGAAAGCCATGAATCTTCACACTTGATAGCTCATTTCTGAGAACGCTTTTTTAAAATAATTACCGTATTACAAGTTTATTGCTTTTCCTGGAAATTTGACACAAATAATGACACAATGCGAAGGTTTTCCAATTTTTTGATTTTTCTGAATTTTTTATGCCCGTTTCAAAATGCGGTCAAAACGGCGGGCTTGACCGTTCCTATCTAGTGGTTGAATCTTGGAATTTTTTTGGTGTTTCTCTGATTAAATAGATACTTATGTACCTAGAAATGATTTTTGGAAAAAATAAATAGCAAACTATGAGGCAGCTTCAGTTCAAATTTGACCCGCTTCCAACTGAATCGACGGGATTGTCTTTTTCACCAGAGGTGGATCAAAACATTTTACACCCAAGCATTTGGTCAATTGTGCATTAAATATGGCCTAGTATTTTATAAAATTGATTAGGTCCAATTTTGCAAATATATGGTAGGTCCTTCACAAAAAAACTCATTTCAGGCACTTGGAAAATGGAAAATGGTTTTTTCGTCCAAAGAAAATGAAAACTTCCTTAGGCAACATTGTTTGCCATTCCAATATGCACCCTTGTGCACAATATGAGATCATTTGAACAAACTATGCCATGAATGTGGCCATAAGATTGATCATTTAGCTTGAAAGCCATGAATCTTCACGGCTCATTTCTGAGAACACTTTTTTAAAATAATTACTATATTACAAGTTTATTATTTTTCCTGGTAACTTGGTCACGTATAATGACACAATGCAAAGGTTTTCTAAATTTTTTTTTTATTTTTTATGCCCGTTTCAAAATGCGGTCAAAACGGCGGGCATGACCGTTCCTATCTAGTGGTTGAATCTTAGATTTTTTTTGGTGTTTCTCTGATTAAATAGATACTTATGTACCGAGAAAGTATTTTTGGAAAAAATAAATAGCAAACTATGAGGCAGCTTCAATTCAAATTTGACCCGCTTCCACCAGAGGTGGATCAAAATTTTTTACACCCAACCATTTTGTCAATTGTGCATTAAATATGTCCTAGTATTTTATAAAATTGATTAGGTCCAATTTTGCAACAAATATATGGTAGGTCCTTCACAAAACAAACTCATTTCAGGCACTCGGAAAATGGAAAATGGTTTTTCCGTACAAAGAAAATGAAAACTTCCTTAGGCAACATTGTTTGCCATTCCAATATGCACGCTTGTGCACAATATGAGATCATTTGAACAAACTATGTCATGAATGTGGCCATAAGATTGATCATTTGGCTTGAAAGCCATGAATCTTAATGCATGATAGCTGATTTTTTAGAATACTTTTTTAAAATAATTTCCGTATTAAAAGTTTATTATTTTTCCTGGAAACTTGGTCACATATAATGACACAATGCGAAGGTTTTCCAATTTTTTAATTTTTATTTGAATTTTTTATGCCCGTTTCAAAATGCGGTCAAAACGGCGGGCTTGACCGTTCCTAGCTAGTGGTTCAATCTTGGAAAACTTTTGATGTTTCTCTGATAAAATAGATAATTTTGTACCTAGAAATGATTTTTGGAAAAAATAAATAACAAACAATGAGGACGCTGCAGTTCAAATTTGACCAATTTCCTGCTGAATGAGCGGAAATTTGTCTTTTTCATGAGAGGTGGATCAAATTTTTTGACACCAAATCATTTGGTAAATTGTGCATTAAATATGTCCTAGTATTTTAGAAAATTGATTTGGTACAATTTTGCAACAAATATATGGTAGGTCCTTCACAAAAAAAGTCATTTTGGGCACTCGGAAAATCAAAAATGTTTTTTTGCTAAAAAACTCATTTCTCATGACATATTTTTAAAGATATTTATATTATTTCATGTTTGTTACTTTTCCTGAAAACTTATTCACATTTGGTGACACAATGAGAAGGTTTTTCATTTTCTTTTTGAATTTTCTCAGGTCAAATTTTAACACGCTATTTTTAGTCAACTACGACCAATTTAAATGGTCAAAACGTAGTACTGCATTCTGATTGGTCCGTGGACGTCTCACGCGGATCGTGCATGGAAAGCCGTCGGATGCTCGCGGATCCAACGACAGTCCTCGGCCCACCACACCAACCCCAAGCCCACCTAAGCCGAAACCCTAGCTCTACTCGTGGACGTCAAAACGTGGTACTGCATTCTGATTGGTCCGTGGATGTCTCACGCGGATCGTGCATGGAAAGCCGTCGGATGCTCGCGGATCCAACGGCAGTCCTCGGCCCACCACACCAACCCCAAGCCCACCTAAGCTGAAACCCTAGCTCTACTCGTGGACGTCAAAACGTGGTACTGCATTCTGATTGGTCCGTGGACGTCTCACGCGGATCGTGCATGGAAAGCCGTCGGATGCTCGCGGATCCAACGGCAGTCCTCGGTCCACCACACCAACCCCAAGCCCACCTAAGCCGAAACCCTAACTCTACTCGTGGACGTTTTCCATCCCCCCCCTCCTTTCTTTCTCTGCCCCTCGCTCCCTCACGCACCCACAATCCCTCCCCCGAAACCCTTGCTGCCGCCACCTACGCCTCTTGCTCCGTCGTGTTCCGGCGGGCCTCGCCGACTGTGCTCCGCCCTCTTCGACGCCCACCAACCTAGCCGCATGGCACGGCCATGGCCATGGCGGCGGCCGGATCCACCCCCTCCCTCATCTCCTCGCTGCCGCCACCTCCTCCCCGTCCTACAGCGGCGTGTCCCACCACCACCTCCTTCCTCGATGCGTCCCGCAGCGACGCCCATCGCGTCCCGCAGATGCCGTCCCTCTCCCTCAATCCCCACCGCGTTCCCCAATCCCCACCCCAACCAAAATCTTCCCCATCTCCCCCGGCCGATTTTCCTCCCGTCCGCGTCCCCTTCCCCACCCCCGCTCCCAGATCACGCCGCGCGCCGCCCCTGACATCCGTGGGAACCCCACCCCGCCACCGACGAGGCCCGATCCCCCGGGGGCCCAGCCAAGATGGTGCTCGCGTAGCTGGGTTGGTTGGGCATGAGAATCCAGAAGACTGACCGTCGGGGCCTTGCGGGAAGCGGCCAGTGAAGACGACGAGGACAAGGACGGCCACCATGAGGAGGGCGGCGAAGGGCGCGCCGACCCTGCGGCGCTAGATGCTGCCCAGCTCATGAGGCCCCAGCCGAGCTCGGCGTGCCCTCCTGCTCAAGCTGCTCCAGCCACTAGCGGCTCCTGCCCGCCTTGGCATCCCGCGCCCGCCGCCCCTAGGTCCTTCACCAGCGCGGCCTGCCGCAGCTCATACACCGCCTCCTCGTTCGTCGTCCGCGTCACCACCAGGCTCGGCCTCGGCGCCGCGCCGCCCCTCGACCTCCATGCCACAGCGGGGAGCAGGCCATCGCCCATGTGTACTTAAGACGTCGCATCCACCACCTCCGTCGCCAGATCCAAAGCAGGTGCACGCGGATCCAGCTCCTCTGTCGCCATAAGCTCGTATCTTGCGCGCGGATCCACTCGTCTGATCCCGTGCTGGCTGCAGATTTAGGGTGGATATGGAGGTGGCGCTGCAGGCGTGTGATGCCGCGGACTGGGTCTACAAGGGAGAGGGCGCGGCGAATCTCATCCTCAGCTACACCGGCTCCTCACCCTCCATGGTATGCTCTGCTCTGCCCTGCTCTGAGTAGACTCGTTATGCTGTGCTGTTGGGTACTACTTAGCTTTCATGTATTTACTGCAAGATTCTGGACTTGGTATGATGCGTTTGTCCATGCCTAGATTAATTGGTGTACCGATCGGGGAAGTTGGTGGCTTAGAATCAGAGATGCTAGCTTGTCCCCAGTGCTCTGTTTGATAATTAAGCACTCATCACTGTAGCAATCAATAAATTATGTGTAGGGCTGCCCTCTTAATTTAGGCATCTGCTTCCACTTTATTATTGAAACATGAGAGCAGGGTTCAGCCGTAGCTCTTTGTTACCTACCAGTTTTTTAGCCATTGCTAACCAGGAAACAGCCATCCTATCTATAGTTGGTTCCCTTGATTCCCCATTTTGCTTCCGTATGATACATTTAGAGCTGATATGGGTTATACTCTGCTGATCTACCTTTGGTTTACATACAGCTTGGCAAGGTAATGCGGGCCAAGAAGGTCCTAAATGACAAGGCACAACCAGCACCAAACTATGTAAACTTCTCAAGCTACGAGCAGCTCATGTGGGGTGACATCCCAGAATTGATCGAGTCTGTCAAGCAAGGTTCTGTGGCTCAAGCTTATGCGGTACATGTCATGAGCCAACATGTGTTTTTCCTGCGCTAATTCATTTCCTGTGCTAATTCGATCGAGGGACTGGTCGGGAGGAGGTTGATGCCCTTGTGTTTTTCCTGCTGCAGGCCGTCTTCAGGGAGCTCTGCAACATGCTGGATCCAGGGAAGCCGGTCTTCAACCCCAAGAAGGGCAAGCCCAGCGTCTTCATGTCCTGGTTCAAGAGGCCCATCATCTACGACGTCCGCGCGCGACCCAACCTCGTCGAGAGCACCTCCGGGAGCCGGGATCTCCAGATGGTAACCTCCTCCTATCTCGATCCCTTCCCACCTAGCATAGATGCCTCATTTACTGCTTATGTGTGTGCCAAATTCATGCCTGGGACCGACAAAGGGGTCTGCTTTTAGTTGGCCATGTTCATATTTGTTGATATTCTCAAAGTGTAGCCTGTACGAGTTTTATTTGTTGACACTCTCCTCATGTGAAGTGATTAGTTAGCAATATGGACCGGTGGATGGAGTTTGGTACATGTAAAACGGTTCTGGCATTGTCATTTCTGAGCATATTTTTTAACTGTAGCCTGCAATGGGGTTGACACTCTGCTCATATGCATTTTAGCTCTTTTGCTTTAAATCTATTAGCAGTGGTCACCATTATATATTGCCTGTGAATAAGTATTTCAAATCATTCGCATTGAATCTGTTAACAACAGTCACAAATACTTGTTTGCTTCATGATTATATGTTGCCAAGATGATTTAAGACGATTAGCTGATGCTGAACAAGTTATATCATTCTGACCATGTGAATTTGTTAGTGGTCCACTTACTTTCAGAAGTAGCATTTACACTGCAGCTCCTTGCATATATATGTCACTGCTTGGTACATGTAAAATGGTTATGGCATTCTCATCTCTGAGCTTATTCTATAACTGTAGCCTACAAGGGGATTGAGCATATATGCATTTTAGAAATACTACTGTTTTCAGTTGACAGACTCAAATAATGCAGCATGCATTGTCCTTTTCCCTGCACAAATAATGCAGTATGAGATGTGTGACCACATCATGTAATTATGCGCTGATGCAAGTTGTTTTTGGCTGTAATTTAAATGAGTTGCTCATGCCGGTAGCCTTGACATATAGGATATCTATAGTTTCTGTTGCTCATGCTCATCCGCAAGCTTTTGGATTTATTGTTAGTCAGATTTCTGTTTTACTTCTGTTTGGTTCTAGGATCTGTGGGTCGTGAGCAGAATTAAAAGCATTTGCGTTTGCATTCTCTGTTATATGTATCCAGCCATCTTTTCGTTCTACGCACAGTTTATTGCATCTAACTAGTGCCTGCAGCTTGATTTGCTTGAATTTCTCATTATCTGATTTCAGCCATGGGCAAGGGACAGACTTGCATCGACATCGTGGTCATTGCCGAATCGGTAGTATTGCTATATCCGTAGTATTGTTCTACCGGTAGTATTGCTGTACAAGTTTACTGTAGTATTTTGGTATGCACTCCTGAACAAGTTAATGTTGTATTTTGGTATGTACTGTGGTACAAGTTTAATGTGGTGTTTTGGTATGTACTGCTGAGTTCATAACCATTTTGTTTTACAACATGCCTTCATTCGTGTTTCAACGTGAGCTCTAGGTCGAAGTTGCAAGAAGCAAGGATTCAGGATCTAGGCATGCATGCATGCTCTCTTAGCCCTGCTTCTGCTCCTTAGGAGATGTGAATTTCTGGGATTTTTGATGTACTCCTAGCATTTATCTTTTCTCTTATCTCTTTGTTGTTTTGCTAGAACCGTAAATCCTGATGCATGATGATCATGGTTTGTTTTTTTAGATCTGTTATGATGGCGCTTAAAATTTTACATGCCTGGATTCTGATTGAACTTGTTCTTGTAGGTCTTTTCACTTCTATGATCAGTTTAGTTAGAGTTGCAAATGTCAGAACACTATATACCAATAACTCTCAGCTAGTGAGAAATTTTTTGTCACTCCATTAACACATACTGGTTAATGTTAGTCATACTATTTATGTACATGGTAATTCTGGACTTTTCTTTTGCGGTAATGTAATGATGTTACATGTTTGCTGATTGTTGTATATGGGCAAGATGAATCCTATTGTTTTCTTTTTGATGTACATGCATGCTCATGGTTGACACTCATGAAGAGCAAGCAACCATTCTAGTTACTACCTAGGTGTTCAGAGATTGTTGTATTATTTATGTTCTTTTTACTCCCAGAGTTATTGTTCACATTGCCTGTTTTTCTTGGTGCATACATATATCTCAAGCATTGTACTTCTGTGTTTGCTTAGGCGGATAGTGGGCAGATCTACTTTGCTGCTTTGCTGCTTACGTTAGTGTTGCCATTGCATTTGTTTGGTTCTGGCCTCTGCTCCTCAGCAGCATTTATTTTTCTGTTCATTATACTAATGCCTCAGCAAAAGTATACTAATGATTGGTATTCAATTTGCTGCTTACGTTAGTGTTGCTACTGTTATCCATGCCCTCATGCTTGCGTATCTGTTTATTATTTTGTTCACTATTCTTTTCCTAGTTGTTCTTTGTTGGAAGATATTGCTTTCATTGACAGCCATGATAATGATAATTTCCTCTCTTCTACAGGAGCTCTGGTTTGAAGATGTTCCTGGGTGTTTACTTCATAGATGTTCCTGGGTGTTCCTGGGTGTTTGTTTACTTCATAGATGTTCCTGGATGTTCCTGGCTGTTTGCACTTCTTGGGTGGGTGTTTGCGCTTCCTGAGTGTTCTAAATTCCTGGATGATGTGGACTACCGCATGATTGTAATATATATAATATACTCATTTTGGACGTCATTTTTGAAAATTTGTGTGGTTGAAATATTGGAAATATTGATCATTTATTGTTTTCTGAGGTGATGATCCTTAATTGCTGATACATCATAAATGAAGCAAATACTATTTGGGCCATAAAAAGGCCACAAATCAAACAATTCAGAAAAAATGAACAAAAATCGCTTAAAAATCAATTGTGGAAAGGTGAAGGCCAAGAAAATAAAAAGGCCTAGGCCCAAAAATAATGAGGCTGAAATGTTGGGCTTGGCCCATCTACCTAATCAAAATTAATATGAGAAAAAAACACGAATAGGCCGAATTGTTGGGCTCGGCCCATGTAGAAAACCGAATTGGACCGGGCTGAATCTTGTGCCACATCAGCTTGCCACGCTGGATGCCTACGTGGCCTGGGGAGGTTGCAAGTGACCAAAACGACACAGTAGACGTATTTTGGTCATAAATGTCTACGACCATTCCAGAAGAAAGGTCGCTATAGTCAGTTTACGACTGCCAGCTTTTGACCTTATGTTTTTGGTCACAAAAAGGTCACAAATTGAAAACAGTGACCATTCAGTGACCAATAGTGCTGGTCACAAGTTGATATATTTCTTGTAGTGAGGCACGGACGATACGTCGCCGCCTCGTCCTCCTCTCTCCCGAGCACCACGGCGACCTCGGCCTCGCCCCCTCCCCCTTCTTCTCGCGGCGGGCTCCGCCGCCACGAGCTCCTGAGGAGGAGGGGCGCGCTGTCGAGCAGAAGCCCTCGTCGCCGTCGTGGGAGTGCCGGCGTGCCTTCTCGCCATGGAGACTGGAGGAAAGAGACCAAGCAAGAAGAAGATGGGTGCGGAGAGATCTTGGGATGGACATGAAAGGATTCCGCCCCTCTTCCCCTTTTAAGGGGGAACGAGGCCGGAGCCTGGCCTCCCCAATCGAAGGGAAACCGCCCTGCTCGACCAATCTGGTCGTCAAAGGCATAGGAAACAGAACCGACCCACTACTCCAATCAGCGGCGCCCGCCCCCCCACCCCGACATTAAAACCCGCGCCCTCTGTGTCCGCCGCCTGCCCTCCCCGAGGCATGGCGGACACATGGCAAATAAGCCAGGGCTCAGAAGGCAAGAGGAGTGGCCGTTTCGCGCCCCGTGATCGTGGGGCGGGGGGGGGGAGGGGGGGACGCCATGATGGCCACGATCCAAGTCCACCTAGTAAATGAACCGCGCCCCTGCGGCTTCCTCTGTTTTTTATGGGGAAGGCGCAGACCGCCTCTTTAACATTTACCGCGAGGTGACGCAAGCAAGCTGCGCACGACCACCACGTCACGCATTCAACGCAGGTCGTGGGGAAGCGCAATGGGGCGACAGAGTTACTTCGGTAAAACACGGCCCCGCATGCCCGCGCACCGTTTTGGGCCTGGCCCAACAACACGTCATGCTTATCTGTGGCCCATGCCCGGGGGCTCCTGTCGGTGTACAAAAGTAGAGGCCCTTTTTGTACCCCTTTACTTGTGCACGGGTAGTCAGAGCCGCGTAAGTGGCCACACTTAGTAGGGCAGAGGGAGGAAGTAGAGCACAAGACTACCAAAGCAGAGCACAAGACTACCAAAGCAGCGCCAAGACAGTTGGGCTTCCCCCGCAAGACCCTTGCCGGGGATGGCCTACGCAACCCCGGCAAGAGCCTTGGCAGGGAAGCTCACCCAATGCCAACATCGTAGCCACCCTTGAGCCTGAGAGTTCCGACACCATCGACAACGTTGGAACTAGGGCTCAGGAAGCGCCTGCATGATGGTATGTAGATCTTTGTGAAGACAAAGCGCCCGCAAGACTAGACGAGGACCATAAGACAAACAACCGCGAGGCCCCTTGCCGAGGATGCGCATGAGGCCCTGACAAGGCTCCTTGCCGACGACGCTAGCAAGGACCCGGCAAGACTCTTACCGAGGGTGCTGACAAGGCCCCGACAAAGGCCCTTGCCGGAAATGTATGCAAAGACCGCGGCAATGCCTTGCCGCCCCGTTACCACCCCAGCTCAGTGGCCGACCTACCAACTAAAGCAAGTTCTCCACTTGGCAGTACGTGGCTCCTAATCCAACCAGTCAAGCACCTGCGTGGTGGCATGCAGATCTTCGTGAAGACTCTACCACCACGCCAGCGCAGCTGCCTGCCAGCCTACATTGCGCTGCATGCCTCGTTGGCCTAGACGCGTGTCGAAGCCGGGCGAGGCGGTGACAGCTGGGACGAGCTTCCTCGCCGTCCCCGATAAAGCAAGAAGGGCACGTCGGCAGCGCATTAAATGCGTTTGTCCTACAGTGCCCGGAGATAGACTCGAGCACTTTATAACATTGCACCTCCCGTGTGCCACTGTGGCAGCCCCTTTTTCTATAAAAGGAGGCCCGCGACGTGCTGGAAAAGGATTCGGATCTTTGGAACTACGCACGCACCGTAGCTAGTTCAAGAGCTCAAGAATACTCAAATATACACAGAAGCAGGAGTAGGGTATTACGCATCTCTGCGGCCCGAACCTGGATAAACCTCTCGCTTTCATCTTCTCAACCCGCTATTTCCACAGCCCCGCGCCCGCCAACCGTAGCAGAAGGGATCCACACCTCGTGATCCCGTTGGTGTTGTTTCCCCGACATTGTGAAATTAGTAAATACCCCCAGCCCCACAGTCAGTACAAAAACGGTCAACTTGGTCAGCCCCACCTCTCTTTCTCTTTCTCTCTCTCTCTCTCTCTCTCTCTCTCTCTCTCTCTCTCTCTCTCTCTCTCTCCCTCGCCCGAGCCCGCGCCCATGGCGATTCCGTTCGCTAGCCCCGCGCCGCCTCGCTCTGGCCAGCTCCGGCCGTCTCCACCTCCGTGCCAGGGCTCAGTTTGCTCGCCTCCTTCCGCTCTCTCTCCCCATCCACATCGATTTGAGGATTACCCCCTTAACCGCACGATTCCTCCCATTCCCCGAAATGTAGGGTTTCAGTGGTTTGGACTTCTGTGATTTCTGGTGGTTTCCATGGCCTGGCTTGGCCATTTCCCTCACTCTCTTCCCTCACTGGCTGCCCATAGGCCGCCAGGGGTCGAGCTGGCTCGCGTGAGCCGCTCCCCTTGGTGCCATGGCCGCCGCCACTGCACCAGGAGTTCTTCACCCTCTCCCCAAGCTCGACTTGGAGATTGGAAAAGTAAGTGATCTCCTCTTTACCCTCTCTGCTCTCTCCTACCCCTACTGCTGCTACTAGCTCTCTGATTCTAGAATTTCCCATTTCTAGGGTTCCTGGTCACTTTTCATGATGAACAGGATGAACTAGGGTTTATCTAGTGGCCTAATAGGGTTTGTGATGCTTGTGGTGATCCTATTGTGCTCTACTCTCCTTGAATTCACCAATGGTAGATGATTTCCACTATGCCCTGACTTGAGCATAATTTGATGAATTTCCCCTCTCAGACCATTTTCTGAGGTGCCCTAGTGTGGTTTAAAGTGTTTAATAAAAATGATAAATAGGCTAGCAGGTGTGTGCATGACCAAAACTAACTTAGAAATCCATTTAGGAAAAAAAATTGAATTTGCACTATCAATATTCAGTTAAGTGTCTGATCGTGATAGGTTTTATGGCTTTAGTGTAATCTTAAGTGTTCTAGCGTGTTAATCTTATACTACTATGTTAGTTGAGTGAGTATAGTTGATAGAAAATAATTTTAGCACATTTCCACACAAAATCTCTAAATGTGTCCAAGCTAACATTCAGTTGTAATTTCATATTGGTTTAATGAATCATTTTAGGTGTTAGGAAAAGTTGTCTAGGTGTTGATCATGCTTACTAATGCTTAATCCTAGCCAAGATCAACAATTCCCACATCAGAACTTGCTTGATCAGCTTGTTCTAGAATTTAGTTAAAGTAAAGGTGAATTTGATAATGTGTAAGTGTGTTGGGATGTTCTTCTTCCCTGAGAATTTGATGGGTATGCTATCAATGTATAGTTGCCATCTTATTCTCTCCATTTGGTTTGGTCAAATTTGTGAATCTAGGGCTCTTATTGCACTTGGGGTTTAATTGTGGTGTTCTCCTTACTTGGGAGATGCACAATTTGCCCATTCTTGGCAATAATGAGGTGCTAGAGCACTCCTCTCACTAATCTACTACTACTCTAATTCTAGAATGCTAAAAATTGCTATAAACCTTTGAAGATTCCAAAGTGGGCTTGATGAAGATCAAGGCCTCCTCCTCCTTGCGATTCCTGCTCAGCTCCTCCTTGCATATCTCTCTGCTTCAGCTCCTCTCACTAAGAAAGGTTGGTGCGCTATCCCAAATCCCAACTTTTCTGGTCTAGGAGTGTTTCTTATGAGCTTTTTCTCAGGGATTGTGAGAAAAATGTGGTGGTATGGCCCCCTATTTATAGTAGTTTGGGAGGAATGTGGTGATGACACCTCACTGCATGCAAACAGTGACTAAGCTGCTTCAAACCGCCTCATTTGGCTGTTTTTAGTGCAGATTCATCTCCCCTGCTATTCTAATATTTTCTATAGCCGATTAACGGCTATTTTGGTCATTTCCTAAATGGGAATATTTCTGAATTTATATCCAGAAGGTTTTGGGACTTGTGAAACTTTTTGTAGTGGTTTCAGATTATTATGAGTTGATTTATAATTTTGTTTTTCTGGTAATCCTCCATATGATTATCAGTAAAATGTTTGATTTATAATGCATCCATATTGAGGGTATTTTCCTAAGCTCTACTTGCAGGTTTGACACTTTGGTGATTTTAGTTATCAGGTTTTTTTATCATGTTTCTGTCATGATCAATTTGTTCTAGTGTGTGTTGTAATTGTTCCTATTCTAGTGCAGTTACACTTGTTGTGGCTGCTATGCTTGCTGTTGTCTATCTACTATCGTTGGATAGGCTTGGTTGCTGGTACTGTTTATGATCAAGCATTTGTCATTGAACATTTTTACTGCTGCATTTTTGTTACTGTAGCTAACAAGGCCATCTAGCTGGTCTTCTTGCTTACATTCTGGTTTTGGGATCTGTCTAAATTTTCCTGGATATTTCCTATATTTTGTTTGAATTTGCTATGCCCTCAATTGGTGATCTCAGGACAAGTTCTTGAGGTTGCTCTATGGATTCAATATCAGGTAAAACCAACATCTTAATCTCTAACGAGATTATTTTCTTTGAATTTTTTATTTCAGGTTTGAAGAAGATAAGAAGGAAAAGATGAAGATAAGATTATCACAAGATCTTAGATAGGTTAGAATAGGTTTTATTTTACTGTGTTCTTATTTTTACTTTGGGAAAAAAATTCCCTTTGTAATTCTTGATGTAAGAATATGATTCTTATTAATGAAATTACAAATTTGAGTTTCCCTCCAAATTGGTCATTTAAATTGAGTTTTTATTTTTGTGATATACATTTGAATTTGATTTCAGGATTTGACTAATTCAAATCTCCAATTTGAAATGATTCACATCACACTCTTTTATAAGAGTTTATGTTTTGTAAGTTAAATCAAGATTTAAATCTTGAAATAGTTTAATTGTGTTAAATGATTTAAATTTTACCCCATTCTACTAAGTGTCAATTTTGAAATTTGAATTCGAATCCCGGGTTTAAAACGTAAACCCAGGTTCAAACTTCAACTTAGTCCAATTGAAACAATGGTTTTAAAATTTTCACCCTTTTGGGTCCACTCAACTTTACCAATAGGTCCTATAACTCTACCCCTCGAGTTTGCTATTCTTCAGGATGTTACAATCACGCGGCAGAAAACGTGATGCTGGGCCCTTCCGGCGTCACCATGTGGCTAACCTTACCGCCCAAACCTTTCTTGGGGAAGAGGACCGAGGCGACTATAAGAAGGAGGTCACCCCCACTGTAGAAGGGACTCTCTCCTCCCTGGACAATCTCTTTCGGCTAGAACACTACTCCACCGTAGGAGCACTTCATCCGCTAGACTCGGAGATCTAGCACCTCACGAGCATCGTAGCTCGATCTTGTACTTGTCATCCTGGCAAAAAAGAACAAGACGTAGGGTATTACATCACAAGATGGCCTGAACCTGGATAAAAAACTATTGTGTCTCTTTCTGTCGTGATTTTCTGCTTGCTCGTTGCCTCGTTGATTCTTAGACCTGGAAGATTTGCGTGTTTAGCCCCCAGAGTTCGAACACGTACACGGGATCGATCACGGATCTCCGACAGACTACAAGCGCCCTAGATGGAAATGCATATGTGTAACCCCCTCCCCATTCTCTAGTCCTAAGATTGCTCCATGATGTATACTTGGTTCTTTCAACTCCACCATAGTGGATTTCCTAACCACGTGTATTCTAACCACCCCTACGGTTTTTGGCGTTCTGAGCAATATAAACCGTTTTCACCTTGTCTACCTAGTAGAACACGGATTTCTGGTGTACAAAGTGGTTTCAGATTTATTTTGAAACTTTTTCGAAACAATTGCTCAAATTGTTTCTATTTTTATCCTTGTAAATATCTTTTCCGTGTATCTCTGGTGAATATACACGGATTTTCCGTGTATGGCAGGCTAAGTCACACGGAAAATAGGCTCTTTTTCTTATATCTCAGGAAAAAACACATGGAAAAGATCCTGCCGCGATAGAAAACATGCCGAAATCTTGTCGCGGCAGGCTTCTTTTCGTTGTGTTTCTCATATATACACAGAAAATATTTTTGCATCTGTGGCATGCCCGTAAATGCGGGCTAGCCGTGACGGCGCTCTGTTTTTCGTGTATGTATGTTATACACGGAAAAGAGCTCTTGACATGGGCACGACCCATCGAATCCTCATCGTCGACATACTTGCTATGGCCCAAGAACAAGATGGCTATAACAGCCCATGAAGCCCAAGACTAGTTAGGGTTTATTCCCATCTGTAACCGACTTGGACCGGGATCCCGAGACCTCGCCCCCCATATAAGGGCGAGGAGGGGCGGCCCGGAAGGACATCTTCTCACAAACTGGCAAAGGCTCGCATATGCCCTCACGCATATGCTCGCATACGCCCTCGCACCTTCTTCCACCTCGGGCACTTACGCCCTCGCATAAGCACTCTCGGCTAGATCCAATCTACGCCACCATTGTAACAACTCTAATCAATACAAGATCAGACGAGTAGGATGTAGGGTATTACCCTTCGGGGGTCTGAACCCGGGTAAACATCATGCCCCTGTTCTGTCTGATAGCCGTCGAATTTGACGTGTATATAAAAAATGATTTGTTGTATGCAACTAAAATAGCTCACGGCAAATCAATTTTCAAGCCAACTAAACTATAAAAGCGCGTGTTGCCGCGCACATCCATATTTGAAGAAGTGGTAGATATGACGTACAAATAGAACATTTTTTATCTTTATTTACAAAATAATTGGAAAATAAAATTAATTTTATGTAGGTACGATGAGCTTCGTTGCCGTGCCCAATCACGAACCAACGTATTTAGACAAGCACAAGATAATATTTTATGTAGGTATGATGAGCTTCGTTGCTGTGCCCATCCTCGAACCAACATATATTTAGACAAGCACAAGATTATATGTATATGCAAATATCCTCTGAATTCCATTAGACCGATAGGTATAACAGGGAAAGAAATGAGAAAACCAGCCTTTACGGCATGCAGGTATCCTCTGAATAATCTTTTCTCTCCGTGCTTCTCTTGCCTAAGACAACCATAAGATTTTTGCAAGTGGCATAATGAAGTGCTGAAACTTTAGGAACTTATTTAGCTTGAGATCAAATAAGCAGCAACAATATTATCCTTGGATATAATCATACCCATTTGTACAAATGATCGACAGATTTCGGCCCTGTTCGGAGTCACTCTGACTCCACAACTCCGCTCCGGAGCAGCCGGAGATGTAGTTAAAAATCAGGAAGCAGCTGTTTCCTCGCTCCGCAGATCCTTGGATTTTTGGAAGTTGGTGGATTGCGTCCGAGAGCTGCACAACATTTTATTATGGCCTGCACGTAAGGCTTGTCGGCTGCTGCAGAAAGCGATAACGTACCACGTGATTTAGGGACAAATCGACATAAAGCAGGCTAGCTACGTGTACGTCCAGGTCCACAGTCAATCAACCTCTTTTATTTCTGCTGCATAACTTTTACTGTGTCTTTCACAAAATTTACTGCCAAGTATTTTGTAGATTTTTTTCAGACCAATCGTTATCTTTTGTGGGTTTTGTAATAGATGGTAGATGAGGTCCGTCCTTAGCTGCACCACATTTTATTATTGATTACACGTAAGGCTTGTCGGCTGCTGCAGAAAGCGATAACGTACCACGTGATTTAGGGACCAATCGACATAAAGCAGGCTAGCTAGGTGTATGTGTAGGTCCACAGTCAATCAACCTCTTCTATTTGTGCTGCATAACTTTTACCGTGTATTTCACAAAATTTACTGCCAAGTATTTTGTAGAATTTTTTTCAGACCAAACTCAAGCCAGACTTTTTCGAGGAGGCCCCCCCGTCGCCCTCCCCAGGGCGACTCGAGCGGCGGCGCATCTCGCCACCACAGGCCCCCCCTGCTTCCCCCTTCCTCGTCGCCGCCCGTTAGCCTCCGCCGAGCAAAGCCCCGCGCGGATCCGGCGGCGGCGGGGCTCTGGCACGCCGGAGCTGCCCGGCTGCGAGCGGGGACTCGTGCGGCAGCAGCGGCGCGGCGCTCCTCCGCGCGCGCCGTTCGTGCTCCGTAGCGGTGGGAGGGCGGCGGTGCTTGCGGCGGGGGATGGGCGTCCCGTGCTCCGGCCATCTTTGGCCCGCGTGATGCGCTTCACCTCCCAATCCGGCGGGTTGGGCCGCTGCCTGCGGTGCCTCACGGCGTTCGTGGAGGCTGGTCGTTCCCCCGGCCGTGAGGGCGGCGTGGGGCTCCGGCGGAGCCATCTGCCTCGGCTTGGACGGCCGCGGGGGGCCTGGGCGTGTGCTGTCTTCTGCGACGGATCTGCCGATTCCTGCTCTCTCCGGTGAGCTGGACCTCGGGATGGGTGTGGTGAGCGCGCTGGGCTTCTACGCACGAGGTGTGCGGCGGACTCGGCGTGATGCAGGTGCAGCTCTCGCTGCCTCTTGGATCGAGCTCTGCTCGCTCTCCCGATCTGGAGGCTTCGCATGGTGCGGCGGCCTCTGTTCCGTGGTCAGGCTGCAAGTGCTCTTGCTGGTGTGTTGGTTTGGCTAGCTGGCTGCAGGTTGGGGGTCGTGACACTGCCGGCGTAAAGCCGGGCTCCGGTTTTGGTTGGAGCCGACGACGGCGGTGCCTGTGGGCGATGTATCCTTGCTGAAGGCGTCGTGCCGCTGGTGTTCGTCTTCCCTCCTAAATTGCTCCGGAGGAAACTTTGGATCTTGGCTCTCCCGGATCGGGCGATGGTGGCGCTCAACGTCACACTCCCACTTGGGGCTTCGTCTTTGAGCTTGCCTTGGCTAGGGTGACCGGTGGCTTGAGGTGGTCCCGTTGGCGGTCCGTGTGGGCGTTAGTAGTGGAGAGGTGGTGCTCTGTCTTCGTGATCTTGGCTCGGCCATGCCTTTGGCTGTGTTGAGGTGTTTGTGTTGGCGGTTGGATGGTGGTGGTGCGGCCGGGTTGGGGTCGACGGTGGTTTGAGCTCTTCTTCGGGGGTGTTCTTCTCGTGTTCTTGCTCCTGCACTCCTGAGTGTGTTCTCTGCTAGGTGATGCCAAGCGACAGCGGCGATGGCGCACAGGTGCCGTGGCGCTGTCTCGGCCTCGCGTGACCTTTCTAATGTGCCCCACGGCACAGGTGGTGTCGCGGCGTTGTGCAGTCTCGGATGCGCGGAGCCTTTCGATTGCGTCGACGGTGCAGTGTCATGGTCTTGTTTGCTTGGCGATGCTGACTTCACTTGTGGCACATAGGCGCTGTGGCGTCGTCTCGGCCTCGCGTGACCTTTCGAATGCACCCCCGGCACAGGTGGTGTTGTGGCGTTGTGCACTCTCGGATGCGTGAAGCCTTTCGATTGTGTCGATGATGCAGCGTCTTGGCTTGGTTCGGCTGGCCAATGCCGTTCGATCACATTGGTGGTGCTTTGTGTTGTGCTGGGATGTGTCTTCCCTCTTTGTTCTTCCCTGTTTGTATGTTTGGAGTATTCTGTTTTTGCTTTATCTCTTCTTC
Source organism: Triticum aestivum (assembly GCF_018294505.1). Lineage (NCBI taxonomy): Eukaryota > Viridiplantae > Streptophyta > Magnoliopsida > Poales > Poaceae > Triticum > Triticum aestivum. The sequence continues at coordinate 663,551,515 of NC_057804.1, forward strand.
TGTGTCCCCCTGTAATTCTGGTTCATTTGAACCCATCTTGCAAAAAGGCTGCAAAGCCTTATAGGCAAATGAATATAATTCAGGTGGTGGAGGGGCTCCCCCTCCTCCCCCGGTGACAATTCAAAAAAAAAGACCAAACGATAATCTTTTGTGGGTTTTATAATAGATGCAAATAGGTCAGCGCCAAGATTTCACCTACAGCTGTGCGCGCACACAAGATAAAATAAAGTGCAGTATGTGCTAAAGCATAAATAAACGTACCTCATAGCTAGCAAGCTTCTGCTATGGCAGGAAAAGGATGGATGTCACGTTTAGAGTTTAGTACTCGTAGTACTCACGTCAGGTACGAAAATGCATTTTCTATAACACTTAGCTTGTTTGCTGTTGTAATATGTTTTATCTGTAAAAACCGCGTGTGACTGTTGTAACAAAATAACTATTGTGATGTTGTAATATGTTTTGTCTGTAATTATCGCATGTGGCTGTTGTAACAAAAGAACTATCGAGATGTTGTAATATATTTTGTCTGTAACAACCTAACAACCGCATGTAACTGTTGTAACAAAAGAACCATCAGAATGTTTTAATATGTTCTGTCTATAACAACCGCATGTGACTGATAACTATCGGAATGCTTTAATATGTTTTGTCTGTAACAACCGCATACGACTGTTGTAACAAGAAAAATATTGGAAGTTGTAAGATGTGTCAACCAATTTTCTAGTTGTCAATTTTACATTAGCCGTGTCTCCTTTGAAGTTAGTTTGGTGCATAAAAAGTCACATTTCGCTGGGTGCACCGGCGGACTGGCAAATGGACCACAAGAACAGCCACACGTAGCGGACCCTATCGACATGAGCAAGAGTAGCATTGAAGACTCGCAACCAGTAACAATGAAAAGCAAGCATCGATCTCCGCACGTTGCATCAACATGTGACCTTCAGGCCGACCAGCGCTGAAAGATACTGACGTTCCCTCGCTGCAGCATGGAGAGCGACGTAATGAACTTGGCGGGCACTACGATTCTCATCCAATGGACACGGGACAGACCGATTTTTGGACTAGGATCAGGCGACCGACGCGGAGCACGCGCATAATGTTAAAAGGCCAGAAGATGCCCTCACACGGCAAATTTTATAATTTTGACCCGTGGATGAAATCCTTTCACAAAATGAACAGCCCCTAAAAAAATCACTCAGCTGACCTTTTTGAGTGGCGCACGACACGAAGGCGCAACACTACACTGCGTAGCGCCTGACTGACAGGTGTGTTGCACGCCTAGCCAGCGTCGCATCCAGGTGATCCAAAAATTACTAAGTCAGTGTGCAGCGCCTAGCTTCTAGGCCACCAGTGCAACGCCTAGGAGCTAGGCACTACACTGTACAGTGTGGCGCCTAGCTTTTAGGCGTTGCGCATTGACTTAGTAATTTTTAGGCAGTTCGGGGTGCGGCGCTGGCAAGGCGTGTAGCGCCTGTCAGTCAGGCGTTGCACAACGTAGTGTGACACCTTCGTGTCGGGCGCCACTCAAAAAGGTCAGCTGAGTGAAATTTTTTTAGGGACAGTTCATTTTGTGAAATGATTTCATCCATAGGTCAAAATTGTCAAATTTGCCCCCCTCACACATATGATGGTGTGCCTTATACGTATATTTTGATGAAACTGACCCCTTTCCAAATCTAAGTCTAAAAATGACCCCTCTCAAAGACTAAGTTCAAATCTGGCCCCTCGGGTGTGCTCCAACGAAAATGGCGCCGAACTTGTTCATGTCGATTCTGACCGCATTGGCGCCTATCATCTGCCAAAGTTCGTGTTGAGGTGCACCACCCTCGCTCCCGCAGGCACCCGAGTTACAACAAATCAACTCTTATGTGTTGGACGTTAAACATCTTAGCGACATCATCCGTATTGCGAGTGTGGAGCCCCCATTAAAGCGCAACAGGAAACCTGTGAAGAACTTTTCAACTTGTTACTTAGAGCAACAAAGTGAAAGGACTAACTGCTAGAACCTTGCTAAAGTTGAGTCTTTTGTGCAAAAAAGTATCACCAATCTTAAAGAAAACGAGCGGTCAGAGATGTAAGAGCATCTCCAGCCGAGCCCCCCAACGGCATCCCCAACAGCCTTTGGGGGGGCGCGACGCAAAAATGGGCCACTCGGCTTCCCCAACAAAAAAATGCGACCGGCCCGCCCCGCTGAGGCGTCCGGCACAACCGCTCCGCACCCGGCTCGAAGGGAGTTTAGCGGGGGCGGTCGTGTTTTCAAACAGTTTTAAACGCACGCCTGGCAGTGGCCCCGCCCTGAAAGCGGTGCACGCAAACACGCCTTCGTATTCTCCACCGATCGCGCCATTCAGCATGAGTAATGGCGTCCAGTGAGAGCAATGGAAATTTATTGTGGCTCGTCGCCCGGAGTTGAGGAGACCGCTAACTAGCCGCTCTGACATAGACGCGTCACCCAACACGCGGCGACCGCTTGCCTAGCCCACGTCAGTCTTTAAAAGGGGCGGCACCGAAGCGATGGCAGCCACATCTGTTCCCTCTCCTCGCCTCCATTGCCGTCATCGCCTCTCCTCTCCTCGTTGTCCCGACCACCGCAGCTGGTCCCATGGCGACCAGGGGTCCCAAAACGGCGCGGCGGCCAACAGCTTCGGCCGCCGCACGTTGACCACTGGAGAGGCGAGGGTCCTCTACAACCACGGCTACCCGTGTCCGTCGGACATCTAGTGTTCAGGCACGTGGACGCTCTCGGCAAAGGCATCCTGATCCTGCCCGTGCCGGCCGTCAGTAGCAGCCAGCTCTGGAAGGACATCCACAAGTCCTTCTGGACCGTCCTCACGCCGGAGCAGCGGGAGGATCTCACCTAGGACCCCGCAAACACGGCGCACTGGCTGGTGTTCCTCCGGCAGCGGTGAGAGGAGGAGCTGGCTCGGTATGAGGGCGGTGGCCCGCCGCCCTTCAGCAAGAACACCGAGGGCCGCCAGCGTTGGTGGGGTGTGGAGGGCCGCACGCTCGCCAACGTGATGGATCACATCGCGGCAGGGGGCGAGCCGCTCGACTACCCTAACTCTAGCCCGCCGAAGCTGAGGTGGTAGCCACGGCAGATGGCTCCCTCGCATCAATGGTCTCGTCGTAAAACTCCTCCTCATCCAACGCAGCATGCTCGCCCCCCTCCTCGCGGTGTAAAACGAAGCGACATCGCCTCCACCATGCTGGCGTGCGTCATCCTCTAGCATGCTCGTCATCAGGGAGCGTCGGGTCCCGTCTCCTCCTTGCCGCACGCGGCTCAGCCATGCTGGGCCATCGGCGAAGAATGTGTAGGAGGAGCCGGGGAGGAGCACCGCGCAGCAGGAGGACGTGCGAAGGAGGGCTGAGCTGGCGGCGCTCGAGCGCGCGTAGCACGAGTTGTAGGCCGCCGCCGACCCAGAGGACACGCCGGGATGCGGATGGCCCTCGCCACCTCCTACAACACTCCGTGCCAAGCGCCCCCGACGATGTCGCAGGCGAGTGGTCGAGGCGCGACGCGGCCAGGATCGCGGCTGAGCGCGCTGCCCGGCGCGGCAACCTTGTCGACCTCACCGCCGACGACCCCGTGGCCGGGCCTAGCAACCGCACTGGCAACCTCCACCACCGCTGCCCCCTCCGCCGCAGAGGAGCCAGCAGCAGCGCGGTGCCAAAGGAGGAGCCAGCGAGCGATGTAGGAGGATAAGGAGTACGCCGCCGCCATGTATCGCCACTTCGGCGTGCAGTAGTTTATTTTTTAGTTTAAATTCGAACTATGTATAAATTTCGTTGAAACTAAGCGAACTATGTTTAATTCGAAATTTCTATAATTTTCCTTAATTTTTTTGGGTTTGAGGGTGCTGCATGGGGGGCACTGCTGGCCGACTCATGGAGTTGCACGTCTCGTCGAAGAGCCGACCCGTCCCCAACAGCGAAAAAATCAACATTACTGTTCGCCGGTTGGGGGGGCTCGGATGGAGATGCTCTAACAGCATCTCTAGCCGTCCCCTTAAAACGAAAAACGAAAACTCTGGATAAGGTCCAGAAATTCGTGATTTTTCCGTTGATTTCGCTTGGGACAGAACAATCCCCTTATTACCTAAACCGCAAAAGGAAAATTCTTCGGGGAATTAAAATCGCGCCGAAACACATTATGAAGTTGCGATCAACAGATGAAAATCAGTAAAATAGATTAGGTAAAAACGAAATTAAAGTTGCATAAACTCGATTACAGATGGGTGGGGGATCAGGTGGCTCCGGTGATAGTTCGTCGGTGCCTTTGCGCCTGAGCCGGTAGTCGGCTTCTCAATCCTCGTTGCAGACGAGGTCGACAAACATCTCGGCCTGCTGAGCCGCCTCGAGCTTCCACTCCTCCTGACATAGGCACCATGCCCCGTCGGATGAGGTAGCCGTTTACCTCCTCTTTGCGGCGGCGTTCCTCAGAGGCTGCCTCGGCATCACGGGCACTCTGCTCCCAGAGCTGCGCCGTGACGCACTCGACCTCTTCCTCCCCAACGTAACTGAGCTCGGTGATGCTGACCCCGTTCCCACCGTGCTCGATCAGGGCATGCTCTCCGGGCTCCACCTCGACGGGCTCCAACTTGACCTCCGGCAAGGAGAGGACGACCTCCACAGACGAGGACCCCTCCCCACTAGAGGAGAACCACGCAAGGCCGGCCCACTTGCGCTTGCGGTTGGCGGAGCGCTTGCGCGCTCCCTCCGAGCGGCTCAGCTAGTGCCTCTCGTCGGTGGAGATGACGTGGTGGCCGGTAAGGCCTCCACGGGCTTGCCCCGGCGTGGTGGACCTTGGCCTCGATGCCATGTCGGCTGCAGCGTAGCGAATCGGCATCGGGAGGAGGATGAAGTTTTGGCCGGTGGCGGGGCACTAGGGGCGGAGGCGGCAGAGGGACTAGGGTTCTAACCCTCAAACCACCGCTCGAGCGGAACAAAACCGGCCGAGGGTTCCGATTTACGGTGGCCTGTATCTCGTTTACAGGCCGCGCTCGATATAAGGGCTCTGTTCTGCGCGGAAACTGGGCCTAAGCCCTTAAGCCCGCCATAATTTTATGGATTTCTCCCTTTTAATGGGACTTCTAGAGATGCTCTAAGTCATGCGCATAATAAGGACGTGTTTGGTTGCCGGGAAGGCCTCTTCTCGCACCGTGGCAAATGAATTTTGGACCGTTTGGTCTGCTGGCTCGCACCGAAATTCTGGCCCGCACGCGCTTTAAAGCACTTCTCAGCCAGGCCCGCTGAAAACGCTCGATTCGGCCGTTTCCAGCGAGCCTGGCTAGTTGCTGCTTTAAGCTTCGTGCTCTCTTCCCCACGCGTGCAAGCATGTATGTGTTTTGGCAGAGACGTTGCCTCTTAAGCTAAATCCCTCCCAATCTTCATAACCGTGCATCAATTCGAAAAAAGCTCTACATCAAAATGGTGCGCTTTGACATTGGTAATCTGATTCGGCCATCAATTTGAAGTTTCGTTAAGTATTTGAACCTCTAACTCGTATTCATGTTTGCAGCTTGTCTGAACGAATTTTGTCAAATTCTTCGCACACGGTCGACTATTTGAAATTTCCTTCGAGGAGTTGCTTCATCTTGCTGTTTTCCACAATTTTTGTGTTGCAAGTTTTCTAGTTTGACATACGTAGACGAGTACATCTACACCTCCCTAATAAACCATACAGAGCTGTAGTTGTACTTGTCTATGAACGTCAAAATGAAAAACATGCAACATGAAACTTGTGGGGAACAACGAGATGAAGCTACTCCTCGACGGAAATTTCAAACGGTCGACCGTGTGTGAATAATTTAACAAATTTCATTCGAACAAGCTACAAAAGGGAATACAAAATAGAGGTTCATATACTAGACGAAACTTCAAATCGATGGCCACTTTAGAGTCGCAACATCGAGGTGAACCGTTTTCATGTAGAACTTTTTTCGTATCGGAGCACGGTTGAGAAGATTAAGAGGGATTTAGCTAAGCATATTCGGGTAACCACAAATGCTCAAATGCCACGCGGTGCGAGATGTGAACCAAATACCGTGTATTTTTTTTGCACCGAGATCCATACGGGAGACCAAACGAAGTGCACAACCAGACCCAGTCCACGTTTTTACTCAGCCTGGTCCCGTGGTGAAAATCTCCCGGGGGCAAAAAAAAGGGCCCAGGCAACCAATCACGTCCTAAGTTGTAGAATTTGTTCGCGTTGAGTCCAGGCGTTATCACGCGTTGAGTCCAGGCGTTATCACGAGGCCATATCTTACCCAGTAGATTACGGCAAGCCACGCCCCACCCGTCCTTCGCACTAGTATTTCGCTCGGCAAGAAGGTTCAAAAAAAAAAAGTAATTCGCTCGGCAAGCAGTTATGTGATCGGAAAAATAGATTGTTGCAGGAACCACCATATTATACGGCTAGCAATTAAAAGTAGAAAGAAAGATGCACCAAAGTGTTGACGAACTAGAACTAGCTACTCCACTACTCCCTCTGTTAAGATTATAAGACAGAACGGCTAATTCGTGAATATAAAAAATTACTATTCACTATTAATCAGTGCACGTTCAATGGTCTCACGTGCATGAAAAAGAAAGAGAAAAGTTAGGTCATACATTAATTGGAGGAGAGAGGCTACTAAATGGGTGGTTCCTTATAATTTAAAAACGTTCATAAAACTTATAATTCTTACATTTAGATAGAGTCCAAGCAGAAATGGAAAAGAAGAAGCAAACTTTGTGTCTGTGAGGAGATTCCATGCATGTAGACCAACAAAAAAAAATAGCGTGCTACTCCCTCCGTCCGGAAAAGATTGTCCCAAGCTTGTATTTCAAATGGATGTATCTAGCACTAATTTTATGCTAGATACATTCATTGGAGGGACAAGTTTTTTCGGATGGAGGGAGTACAAAATATAGCGTGGCCCATCTTCAAATGCTACACAAGTTATAACACGGTAATAGCGTGCTATATTTCAAAGTAACGTTTGCAAAACGAAGTACTCCAGTACCTTAAGACACTATCATAGAGAGACCTAATCTAGCAATAGATAGGGACCATAAATTTTAAACAGAATCTCAAACTTTAGTCAATCTATTTAACATACAAACTCTGAACATTGAGGACCAAGACTACATCTACCATATACAAACCACAAAGTGAACCTGTGCTGGCCTACCCCTACTCTGAACATTGATAACCGGAGTTAACATATAAAGAGCACCGAGCCTACCTGTGTTGACCCTATTTTTCTGAACTTTTTCATCATTTGAACGCTATAATGCTGCACGCTACAACGTTATAGGGGCCTGTAGCATGCTAATTACGTGAATAGCGCCATAGCGGCTGAATTTACTAAAATATAGCGTTTCCATTCCAAATACGCCATAATGGCACTATAGCGCGGTTATAGCGCGCTATTTTTTTCGTTAGGTAGACAGACTCCAAGCTAGCGGAAGGAATTAGCATGGAGAAGGCTCGAAGGAAACCCCAGACCAGTGGCAGAGCAAGGGGGGCCATGCTAACCCCTCCTATGAAATTGTAAACCTGATTTTTTTAGTTAAGGCTAATTTAGACAGAACTTTCTAGAAGAGTTAGCTTATTTGGCCTCCCTAATAGAAATCTATCAGCTTTGGCCCCCACTAATTTTCAATCCTGCCTCCTCCCATGCACACACGTCTATAAGAACCCTTAGGACTAAGGGAGCTTTTGGCACACAACACACATCATGGCGTCAGGAATGCAACACAAAAATGCGATAAGCACAGCCACAGAGGGCTTGATCCAAGCTCAACTTGAGCTCTACCACCACTCCTTGGGGTACGTGAAGTCTGCGGCGCTCAGGGCTGCCGCAGAACTAGGCATCCCGGATGCCATCCATCGCCACGGTGGTGTGGCCACGTTGTCTGACATTGCCACAGAAACTGGGATCCACCCAAGCAAGTACTCCCACCTCCGTCGGCTGATGCACACGCTCACCGTCACGGGCATCTTCTCCGTCGAAGGCTATGACGATGATGCCGGGTACAAGCTCACTCTTGTCTCCAGCGTCCTTGTCGAAGGAGGCGAGAGCATGTGCAACCTGTCTCCCATGGTGCCTCTGCTTGTCGAACTGCTGAAGCTGACCATGCTCTTCGACATAAAAGTGTGGTTCACCGACGAGCAGGCGTCAGCCATGACACTATTTGAGGTGGCGCATGGCTGCACACCATCGGAAATGAAAGCCAAGAAGGGCACAGGTGGCATATTCCAGGCCGCCATGGTCGCCGACACCAACCTCGTCATGGAGGTAGTCCTCAAAGAGCACATGGGCATTTTTAAGGGGGTGAACTCGCTTGTTGATGCGGGCGGTGCCCATGGTGCCGCAGCCGCAGCAATCTCCAAGGCCCTCCCACACGTCAAGTGCACCGTGCTAGACCTCCCACACGTGATTGCTGGCGCACCTACCAGCCGCGACGTCCAGTTTGTTGCTGGCGATGTGTTTGAGTACATACCACCAGCCGACGCTATCCTTCTCAAGGTACACAACAGTAGGACATATACTATGCTATTTCTTCATTCAATTGAATTACATATACGTACGTATGTACCTACTATATGTGTTGTTGTTCATTCCTTCTCAGTGGATTCTATGCATATGGCGAGACGAAGATGCCGTCAAGGTACTACGCCGGTGCAAGGAAGCTATACCAGCTGGAGGGAAGGTGATAATCTTCGATGGCGTGGTAGATTCTGGGGCGTCACAGAATGTTATTCTTAAGGAGACACAAGTTCTATTTGATATCATGATGATGGGCATCGATGGGGTCGAACGAGACGAGCAGCAGTGGAAGAAGATGTTCGTTGAAGCAGGATTTGGGGACTATAAGATCAGTCCAGTGGGACATCGGTCCATCATTGAAGTCTACCCATGAATGAATGCATACATGGTTTGGGGTGGTTCGTCTACTATTGAATCATACCGCATGGTTTTCTATCAAAATAAGCACACTTTTGAGCACTCCATTGTATTATTATTTGGGTTCTTTCACACACCCAAACTGCTGTGACTTTCATTTTGAGCAACCCGAGATTTTCATCCTTTGTTCCATAAGGATTCCCATTTTTTTTAATGCTTTCATGCTTTGGTCATTGGTTATACCCGGAAATTACCCCGTGGCTATACGCGTATAATTGATATGGGCAGACCCTGTGCCGAGCTCTACCCGATCGACCTTTATTTGAAAGGGGGCAAATGAAATGTCTCCACTTGCTGCCAGTGTGGAGCTCCAACACACTTATGTGCTGCCACAGTGGAGACTGGATAAGTGAAATCAATTATTATTTCAGTTGTTCTGCCTTTTCTTTGCGATAAAGGCCTCCACAGTGGAGACTGGATAGACGTTGCGCACGATTTGCTTAACCGTCTCTAGTGATTGGTGAGGATGGGCCGTGAACACACACTGGGTTTAAGACCCATGTGCAACACTGGAAACGGCGCATACGATTGGCCATACATATGTGTGTGCTAAATTGATGTTGTCACATACGATTTATGTCTGCTGCTGCGTTTGCTTCTTGCCAAGCTTGCAAACCATTTCATATTTAGTTCATAAAAATGTGCTACTTTACTGTTGTCGTACGCTTCTTCTTCTTCTTCGTCTTTTTTTTTTTTTGTGTTTGCTTGTTGCCGAGCTCGCAAAGCAATTAGCATTTAAACTCGGCTTGCAAAGTTAGCTGGACGCACAGGTTTCCGCAGCCCCTGATTCACTCAAAACTATTGCTGCTCGTCTGGAGCACCTCCACCGGTAACCCCCAAAATTTGACTGGCAACCGCACCGGCAACGTTGTTGGGCACCAACGCCCAAATCCGCGGCAGTTTGGGGGCCGCTCCCCCCACCGGAGATCCCCAATGATAACAATCCAAAAATACCACACAAATAAAATGCAGATAAACTTCATAGATAGATAGCAAGGAACAAGATCGGCACCACAAGATCCCGGCACCAGCAAGTTCATACATAAATACAAAATAAAACAAAAGAAACCTAGCTTCCTAGGCCTAGGTTGCGCCGACGCCCGCCGCCGGCCACCACACGCACTCCCCTAGTCGATGTCGACTTGGTTCACCTGGAACGCACGCTCCGGGGGAAAGTCCGCCGGAGGAGGCAGCATACGCAGGGGCTTGGGGCAGGGGATGCCGTCATCGGGGACGGGCTCGTCCTCCTCCTCCTCGCGGCACCGTGCGCATACATGTCAGGGACGGGCTCGGCCTCCTCCTTCACCCCACCGTGGCGGCGTGGGACCGTCGTCATCGTCAGTGATGGGCTCGACATGTGCTGTAGCCCTCCCCCCACTGCAACGGCGGCGATTCTACCAGCGACGAGGCGGGGGAGACGCGTCGCCGATGCGCTCGCCAAGATGGACGGGGATGCGTGACCGGGAGAGCACCGACACCATTGGTAGGTGCACATCCGGCCACAACACCGCCTTCTTCACTTCCCAGAGCATGCGCGCGAGCTCGGTGCGCATGTTAACCATGTTGCACGGCTTGGAGCGGTGCTTCCTCTTCTTTAAGGAGCTGGCCTCGCCGTCCTACTGGGTGGGAGTGGTCCAGCATGGGCAGGCTCGCCATGGATGGGGAAGGATGTGGAGGGGAGTGCAGCGGTGAGAGGGACACGGGGCCCTTTTAAGGGCGTCGTAGGAAGGCGGAGCGCCACAAGTCCATTACTCCGGCGCTCGGGAGCGGCGCCGTCATGCATCACCGACAACTGAAGCCGTCCCAGTGAGCAGCCACGTCAACCCGCCAGTGAGCGGTCACGTTGATTGATTTCACTGACCGGGGCGTTGGGAGGCTGCCAAGCGGGCCCGTGGGGAGGCGAGATGCCCTGTCCGGCGTGGCCACACTGTCGTGCGTTGCCCGCACCCCCAGCCCAGCCCCTGGTTGCCGGGGCTGGCTACGGGCTGCCGGACAGCTTGCATGGAGGCCCTAACTGCTGGCAGCGGTTGGGGCGTGCCGGTGTGGGCCAGATTTTGGCCGCAACCCCCAAACCGGTTGGGGGCGGGTTGGGGGCTACCGGTGGAGGTGCTCTTACTACTCAGAATCTGAATGGTGTTTAAATTAATATTTTGATACCATGCAAACTAATTATTAATAAGCAATCATTTATAAGGAGATATGGTGGCAAACAAACAAATTATTAACTAATTTTAAATGTTTTGAGTTAAGACTCTAGATGTTGGTATAGTACATGATGATCAACATATGTGATTTTAATCATGAAACAATTTATCATTTCTAAATAGTCAAGTGAACATATGATGGCAATCGCTCCCACCTTAAGAAGAATTTTGGACTTGTAGCCGAGGTCGATGGATCTCTACCATCAATTTAATCGCCATTCCATCAAGACGGAGCCACTCCTCATCCACCTTTGTGCTTGGATAGACCACTTCATATATCTATTCCTTTTCCTTTTACAATGTACTCCCTCCGTTCCATAATGTCTGACATTTTTTCACTCTAGTGTAGTGTCAAAAAACGTCTTACATTATGAGACGGAGGGAGTACTTTAAATAGTAGCGCCATGAAGTAAAAAATCTAGCTGAATTTCGTTGTCAAAGAACCGATGCTCTTTTAATTTAGATTTTAATTATATTTCACCATGCTCAAAATTCTAATTAATCAAGTATATTGAATTTTATATGAGCATACACACGTTCAATATTGTTCATGTCAAATATATACTCCGTCTTTAAAGTGGATATATATCTACATCTATGTTTCGACACGTCAGATTGATGAGCCTGTATGTGGCTCGTTATATATCTTAGAGTCGAGTAAGGTAATTAAATAGATTAAAATACTAGATTGTGGCTAAATCCTTTTTTCAACAATCATGAAATTTAATGCGACTCTCGATCTGATCTAGTAGCATTATTGTATTATGGACTCTGCCGCTATGGCTGATTCCCAACACATTGATAATTCTGCCCTCCATCCTACACAATCTTTATGTGGATGTGTTGGTCCTTGAGCATGTAGGATCATCTCTGAATCACTACAGATACTATGCTCCCAAGAAATGAGAGCGTTTGGTGCGTCGGGGCTGGCATAGGCCGTAAGTGGGCCCAGTTTTGAGGATGATCGGTTTTAAATGGGCTTGTTAAGGTCATTTGTGGCTTGCGTGAGGCCTGTTTTGGCGTACGTGTAGTTGGGTGCCTCTGCTCTGACGTTCCTTGGCGATAGTTTAGGCGGCGGCGGCGGCGGCTGAGAGTTCACGTCCGTGGAGGCGCGGGGCAATTGATCATAACCGCCCCCCCGCCCCCAGTTCGCGCGCCTTCGATCATATGCCCCCCTTTGTGTCACTGACATGTGGGGTCCCACATGTCAGTGACACAAAGGGGGGCATATGATCGAAGGCGCGCGAACTGGGGGGGGGGGGGTTATCGTATATTTTCCCTCCGTGGAGGCGCGGGTGAAGCTGGCGGTTCCCTCTCACCCCTCTACCTCTCTTTCCTCTCTATCTTCCGTTGTGCTCGGCCCGGGTGGCGGGGAACGTAACTACGTCTCTGCTATGGGAAGATGTGACCGGTCTCTCCGAGGAGGGGGACGGGAGCGGGCGACGGCGGCTCATGGATAGTGTGCGCTGGCACCAACGGTGAGCGATGGCTGCTTGGCTCCGGGGAGGCAGACGACGGCTCAATTCGAGGAGGAGATGACGAGGTTTCCGATTATTCTGGGCTCTCTAGTTGAGTTGATTTTTGCATCTGTTTTTGATTTCTCATCTGCGGTACCTCCATGTCTCTTTCTATGATTGGTTTCTCTCTTGACCTGCAGTGTAAAGAAGGCAATCGGAAACATCTAGTCCGCGGCCATGAAAGACTGTTTGTGGTATTTCAAAGGTACCGGTGTTTTTCATCTCTCATGTGTCCTTTGATTTGTTATGCTCTCAAGGATGTATTGACAGTTTATGCTGCTACTTGTTATGTGATTGCTAGCAACTCACACGAAAAGTATTTTGTCCTGATAGCCGAATGACTAATTTTGTTGTTTTGGGGAGATGGAATTGGTTTCTTGAATTGATTTTTCAATATACTTAATTACTTTACCTAAATCAGCTGGGAAAATGGCTGTTCAGGAATCACCAAACAATACGCTGAAATTACTCTGTGTGTGTAATGTGTTTAAGATGACATCATTGCAGGTTACACACGGCTTAGGTCACCGTGTGGTAGCCATTAGGTGTCACCAGCCAGGAACTAAAGCGCGCATTCAATCTTCAATGCTCCATGCCTCAGTCTTCTGTGCGAGTTCTTGGACTTGTGGCGGTCAGTCCTAAGGGATGCCACTATGAAAGATGGGACCAGTTCACCACTAAGGTGTGTGCCTCGAGAACGGTGAGAATGCCCCCGGAACCAGTTGGCCACTAAGGTGGGTGCCTCGGGAATGGCGGGAATGCCCCTGGAACCAGTTCGCCACTAAGGTGTGTGCCTCCTCCCTTCTCGTGTTCTCCTGTTCCAACATGTTCTGTTTGGACTTTGAAGTTGTTGTGCTTCAGCAAGGAGTATGAACTGGTCCGGCCACTTATCTGGTCTGATTATTCAGGGGTTTGTTGCCGTTGAGCAATTCACTTCCCCTGCCCATAAATGGAATCAGACGTAGAAATTAGAAATTACAGTGGGTTGAAATTTTTCACATCACATAACCAAGTAAAATTCAGTAGATGGAGAGACAAGAAATGGCACATGTAGGTTTGGTTGCATAACTGTAATCAAGAATAACATAACGTATTTTACTTGCCTGTTCTTCGTCATCCATAAGCTCTTAAAGGGAACATTATTGTATCTTCTCTTCTTATATGAGCATGAATAGTACCTATACTTCAGAAATAAAGTGATTCAGGAGAAAATATATGATAGTGACATGGCATAAGAAACTTTTAAAGCACATTTGGGTGGGCTTAGTATATGAGTCCCGGTTTCTGAAAAATCTTAAGAGTACTCGATTTCCGCAAACTGAGTTTTTGTAACAGTAGTCATGTTTCACCGAAAGATTTTACGGAAGTTGGAATGTTCAAATATGCCAATTGCTTAATGGAATGCCCACTATATATGTTTAGAAATATAATAGTTACATAGGTTTTACTCTACTGGTTTGGTTTGGCTCTGCTTCTCCTGTTTGCAAAGAGGACTTCCTTCTCGGTGGTATCTTCCAATTCTTATATAATGATGGTTGTTATTTGCCCTTGATGATGTTCTCTCTTGGTTTAATTCTGCCAATAGCCTTGCTAGCTCTAAGGACGAACATAATGTCTAATGACGTTGACATTCTTGAAAGTGAAAAACATGTCATGTTCTTCTATTCCCAAGGGGCATTACCATTGATAAAGTATGAAACCTTCGTCCATTTTAGGGGAGAGCACTTCAAAAGAAGATTGTAATGGAGGTGTAATGTCCTTCCAAGCTATTTTGCTCATGCTGTTTGTGACTAAATTCATGAAGTCCACTTCCCTGCTTCTCTATTGTTCTCTTTGATACTTTATAATCACATAAAAGAACATTGATTGTTACTGGGATGTTAGCATTGGTTTACATAGCGTTCAATTGGTTCATCATACATTCATGGTACAATGTAAAACAATGCGGTGGCGGCAGCTGCCTACAGCAGTTGAGCGTTCAGCTCCGTGCGTGAAGGCGCAACCGTCGGCCGGCACATGGCCTGATAGCTTGGGGGCGACGATTCCTCCACGGCTCCCCATGTCACGTCAACGGTGACCCTGGACCAGCGGTGCCGCGCGGCTCCCTGCATCTGCGTTGGATCTTCAAGCTTTCATCTCCGCGGAACTTCAACCAGCCATATGAGGATGCTTGCTCCGCCGTGTGGGGGAGCGACTCCAGGTGTGTCTCAGGTCAAATAGATTCCACCTCGGCCACCTATTTTACATCAACATCCCAACCCATCCCTTGACTTGTTCTGTCAGAGGTGCATATTGTCCAACAATTATGTTTATTTGCCCATTCATAACCCTGTCTTCTTATAAATTTATAATTATTTATATACACTCTTTCGTTGGCTTATTTAGATTAACTGAGTTATCTGCTTATTTAGATATTGCAGTTCGGCTAAGAGCGGATTTCCTGAAGGAGATGACAAGGTGCAATTCGAAATTGAAGCTTAGTAAACTTGAAAACATGCTATCAACCGATCTTACATTAGATTTGCTTATATTTAATATTTTCATATAGCACATGGTATGTAAGTTGCAGCCTATTAGTTCAGAGTTGGTACAAAAACTTCCCCAACTTTCTATTGTCAACATCTTGGATACTAGGTTTCTTACTTTTATTGTCGTGTCACTATCAGCAATAGTAGCAGATTTGCACATTGTCGGCTAAACTATTACTCCACAACGTTTTGTTTATGCTGAACAACTTAAATATTCGTAGTTGAACCAAAGAAATTGCCCATGGTACATGGTAGCATGCCTGTTTGTTCTAATAGTTAACCAACCTAATTTATATGTGGCTTTTTACAATTTTTCAGACATTGTTTGACATGAATATTTTGTCCTAATTTCTTTGGTTGTGTTGCTCATGCAATTCCCACATACCCGAGCAGCTGTGGTGCTCGCCGCACGAGCAACCCTGAAGAAACAAAAGTAGAGAACTAGAGTGTCTGAATATTGCATAGTATTGCTTCCCAATAATGACTAATTATGAGAACCGAGTAATTTTGTTGCCCCCCTTTTGGTCAAGAACATGTACTCGCTTTCTTTAACCATGAAACAATTAATGATGCCTTGCTGTTAGATCTTTGGCATCACCTTTTCCCTGCTATTAGGACCTATTATTTACATGGTTGCGTACAATGGTATGCCCTCTTATTATGAGTCTTTATGCCGTATCATCATGGTCAGGAACATGTGATCTTGTGTGTTTATCAATTATCCTCTACCGGCAAGATGAGAGCATTCAAAAACTCAAATATGTTGTGAACCAAGAATGTTACAGAAATAATTATAGTGTTGCAGTGGTATATATGATAAATTTAAGCGTTGTTCTGCAGTCATACTCTTGAAATTGTTTACACAAATGCGAATAACTTTTCAGGTATATGAACCTAAATTGCATGATATAATACTGTCTATGTTTTGGTAATTGTAATCTGAATTAGTTGAGGCTAGCTTTTTGTGAATAGTAATTAAGAGTTTTTGTGAACAGTAAGAGTTTCTATATTTCGGTAAATTAATCCTGGCTTGGGTTTGTTTCTCAACCTTGACATTTGTACTGAAGATTTAAATCAGCAATAATCACTTTCGTTAAAGGATCCATGTTGTGCATGGATTTATCCGGTGGATTGGTTATTGTAATTCAATTCTTTTGTGCACCTCAGATATCGCCTCCACAGAATAAGATGTAAAAAGAGGGAGGCTTAACTCATGACCGAAGAAACTAGCATGGAAGGACTGTAAACAATAAGAGGTGTAGAGCAACTAGCATGGAAGGTCGCATGGGTCAGACATGGTTTTTATGAAAATTAAAAGACGGGACAGTAGTTTGGTGACCAGCATGGCTATAACCATACTTAAGTTAGGATGAGCAACCGACATGTGAGTAGGATGCCTCGGACAAAGCGTTCATAAAAATTTAATAATGATACTGGTACGCCTTCAGATTTGGTGCTCACTTTATTGACATCTAATAATATGAGAGAAGGTTTGTCATAGAGAGAAATAGACTAGTAAAATGCATATGCTACTACTGTATGTTATTACCTTCATAGAGGGTAATAAAATAAGTGTGGTGTCATACAACTTATGATTTATTAGGTAATACATCCATTTTGTATTTCGGTATACTCCCTCCGTCCTGTTTTAATCTACATTCTACAAATTCTAAGACAAATTAGTAAGGCATTTAAAGTTACTACTCCCTCCGGTCGGGTGTGTAGGGCTTACACGTACCCCTAGATCATCAATTTTATTAATATAATATAAATTATGTGATATAAAAATTAGACCGCTAGAAAGTTCAAATGGTTTATTATTGAATGATATATTTTTTATGTGATATAATTTATATTCAATTAGTTAAATTAATAACCTAGGGATACACGCAAGACTTATACACCCAACCGGAGGGAGTACTTATATATGTGACTAACCAATGCATGCTACATTGAGATTAATGGCATCCAATAGAGTCGTTTTCTATGCAATTATTGATTTTCAAGCAACAATTAATGTCCAAAAGCAAGAATGTAGATTAATATTGGACAAATTTTGAGTCCAGAATGTAGATTAAAACCAGACGCAGGGAGTATGATGTTAGATTAACATAAGGCCTTTCACAATACTCCCTCCGGCCAGTTGTATTCTACATTCTATATCTAAAGTTTATCTAATATTAATCTGCATTCTAAATTTTAGACATTAATTGTTTCTCAGTTTGGGGCCTTAATTTAATTTTATAGCAAGGGGGTCCATTAGACTAGTCATAGAGAGAAATAGACTAGTAAAATGCATATGTTAGTACTGTATGTTATTACCTTCATAAGGGGTAATAACATAAGCGTGGTGTCATACAACTTCTGATTTATTAGGTAATACATGCATAGGAAGCTCCAAAATTGCAAACACACGTGCAATCCACGTAGAATGACCGCGAGGTCGGGGCCTCCGCCGCTCCCTGTGGAATAGCTACGTCGTACTGAGCGGCGCGCCCGTTACGCGACCGGTGCCAGTGTCGTCGGTGCAAAGGGATGGGACGCCAGCGCTGCACCAGGAGATGCGGCGGCACATGCGGAACCTGGCGGCGGTGATCCGATATGACCATGACTACTACAAGGAGACATTCTGGGCGGCGTTCTTCGCCTAGGACCACGGCGCGTGCCGCCGCTCCTCCTTCCTCAGTGATTTCCAGCCGTGGGACCATGATGACCTCCGGGAGCTCTTCGCCAACGACAAGGTCGACGACCACGACCCCATGGACACCAACGAGCAGGGGGAGTCTGCCGCCGCCGTCCCTTATGATGATGACCCGGAAATGTTCGACCACACGAATGCCAAGTCGATCGACGACAAGGACGTGATGTGGTCGGGCTACCGCGGGCTCCTGCGGCTGTCCGCAGAAAAGGCTAAGCACGAGGCATCACTACCTCCTCCACCGCCGTTGCCGCCTCATGTGCCGCCTCAGGCCCCATCTATGGCATGATGGTGGCCGACAAGATGGCGTACGTGGTGCCACCACCTTGGGCCCCCTTTTACCACCAGTAGGAGGCGATGCCGCCGCAGGAGCAGCTCGTGTGGGCGCCGCACGCCGCTGATCTACCATGGGCGCCGCTCTCCTTCATCGACTTTACCTCGGACCGATGGCGCTGACAGGGTAGGGTTTAAGTTTTTTAATGAATTTTGTAAATAAGTTTAAATTACATACGAACTATCCTAAATTTTGCACTTTTTTATTTAGTTTCAATTTATGGTGTTTTATGTTGGCAACGGGCCGCAGGCGGACACGATGGGTCGTGCCGCTGGGCAGTAGCCTGGCAGGCCGGACAGCGTCCCAAAATCTGCCTGCGGGCAGATGAATCCAGACAGAAGCGGACAGGACGAGGGCGCCGAAATTGGGCCTTATTGCCTAGCTGACATGGTGCAGATATTCATATGCATGGTGTACCTTCCTTATCGTTGATTTTAATGAGTTGTTCCCACGCGCTCAACGAGGAGGATAGAACCACATAAATCTGGCCATGAAGTTGATTTTTAAGCATGCCAGGCACCAAGACCCGACTTAGCTACTCGAGATAAAAGCTAAGGTAGATGTGGCCATTTGTATCATCCAAAGGTGTAATCAAGTTAAAAAATCAAAGGTTATTCTAGTTTTGACTCAAAATGTAGATATGCATCTTTTGAAGAAATAGTATTTTGTATTGTTTGCAATGATTACCTGTAAGAAGAACAATTACTGATTGTTTTATATGCCATCGTTCAACTTAGTTATACTTTACTCCATTCGGTATAGTTGAACAGGCATGCACGTAATTTACAAAAAGATCTTGGCATTTAATTATGTAATCCAAATAGGAATCATATGTCACAAAAATTAAACGTATCATTTCATATTCAAAAGTATTTTTTGATGGTATATTTTGCATATTCTGTTGTCTAAATTACCGTCAAAGTTATATGTTTATTTGTGTTTGCGCCTATTAAACTGTACCAGAAGGATTAGATGATACAATGGGCCACCGATGCTTTGTTTTTGTGTGAGTGAATGAGTAATTCAGGCATTAACCCTCTGAGGACAGCGGTGATGTCACATGCACATATCCATTATCGTCTAGCTGACATGGTGTAGATATCCATATCCCTGTGGTGGACCTTCCTTTGTCGCTGATTTTAATGGTAAAGTTGAGGTCACATGCACATATCCATTATCGTGTAGCTGATATGGTGTAGATATCCATGTGCCTGCGGTGGACCTTCCTTTGTCGCTGATTTTAATGGTAAGATTGAATGAGTTGTTCTCACGCGCTCCACGAGGAGGCTAGAACCATATTAGTATTACTGCAAACGACATTAGTTACTTTAGGATTTTGTTTTGAAGAGGCCATGATATTTTTGGTGTCAGAGACCCTGCACTAGTACTTTTACAGCTATTGTCTCACAGCAGTAGCGGCAGCTGGCTAGTGTGCTGTGTTGGCGTGGTATTCAATCAGGGCGTGTAAAGTTAGCTGGACGCACAGGTTTCGGCAGCTCCAGGTTCACTCGAATTATTGCTGCTTGTATGGTGGTCATACTCCCTGCGTTTCAGTTTACAAGTCCTACACGTATACTTAGATTGTCAATTTTATCACTCTAATATAATATATATAACAGAAAAATTATACCTTTTGAAAATAGAACATTTGAAGTTTATATTGATATATTTTTTGTAATATATGACTTGTATTAGGTTGGTCAAATTGACGACCTAGGGGTACGTACACGCGCTATAAAATAACCTCACTTTTGAGCAATCCGTTGTATTATTTTGTACCAAAATAAGCTACCTGTCGAGAACTTGTCCAGGAAGTCGCGGAGGAAATCGCTCGCCAGGAGGCCAAATCCCTGGTTGAAGTGGGAGAGGAATACCACGGACTCGCCATCCAGAGCCACGGGAGCCTTGTCTCCTAGCGGCGCGAGGCGCACCCCAACCAAATTTCGCTGGCGGGAGCTTCCACTGGCGTCGAAGCCTCTCGATGTCCGCATCCGTGACGGTCAAGCCATTCCAGGCGCCAGCTGTGCCCCATGCCGCATGAGGGGCCATCAGGTGAGGAAGGGTGCGAGCTATGGTGGCATGGAGATTCCGGAGGAGCTCGAGGAGAGCGATGGCGAAAAGGAATGGCACCGTCGCGAGGAGGAAGAACGAGTACTGAGACGGAGAAAAATGAGCGAAATGTCCTCCTGCCCGTCTCGACCTCGGTTAAGTACCGCGCCAGTAAAAACGGCTGCAGATCGTAGGCGGCGGCGTGGGATCCTCTGTGCGCACAACCCCACGTCGTGGTCGTTACGACTTTCGGAAGAAGGAACCATTGCCCCCGTGCCCCGCAGGAGATCGTGGCCACAATTACCTCACCAGAATAAATCTCGCAGTAAAAATCGGGTTGGGGACACGATTCGACGGGTCGTGGCCACGTGGCTGACCCGTCGGTTCGCCGTCTGACAACCCTCGTCACCAAGTAGTAATGACGTATGGCCACGAGCCCAGCGCTTCCCGTTCGGCTCCTCGAGGAGCCAGGCGACTGCAGCCAGGAGCACCTCAAGGCGGAGAACGTCTCAAGCTGGAGAGCACCTCAAGTTAGGAAGGATCTCTAGGCGGATCAAGTATCTTAAAGGACCTCTTCTCAAGGGGGGAAATCTGGAAAGGTTCCCCACCCGAGCCTGTGGAACCTGGCCATCTTCGGGGGCTATGTCGGGGGCTATTTTTATTAGTAAATGCTTAGTTGAACTAGTTGAATTGATAGAACTAGTTTATTTTTAGTAAGAAAATTTAGGTATATGAGATTATTTGAACTAGTTAAATTAATATAACTAGTTTATTTTTAGTAAATGCTTAGTTGAACTAGTTGAATTAATAGAACTAGTTCATTTTTAGTAAGAAAATTTAGGTATATGAGATTATTTGAACTAGTTGAATTAATATAACTAGTTTATTTTTAGTAAATGCTTAGTTGAACTAGTTGAATTAATAGAAGTAGTTTATTTTTAGTAATAAAATTTAGGTATATGAGATTTGATGATCTAATTAAAATTTAGGTATATGAGATTTTAATAGAACTAGTTTATTTTAGTAAGAAAATTAATAGAACAAGTTTATTTTTAGTAAATGCTTAGTTGAATTAGTTGAATTAACAGAACTAGTTGAATTAATAAAAGTAGTTGAATTAGTTGAATTAATAGAATTAGTAAGTGTTTAATGTTTCACCTATATGAACATAGAAAATGTCGCCTGACGATGAAAAATATTTCATTATGTGCGAATACTGTGAAGACCAGCGCGACCTGTGCGACAAAAATTTCCTTGTTGATGATAGGCGATTCAGCATCAAGCTTGATGAGACCTTCGAATTCGATACAGTAAGTCACAACGACAAGTCTTTTTTCGTAATTAAGCATGACTTATATATGCTTCATTTGCTTCAACTTATAATTTTTAATTTTCACTATTCTACTAGCACATTCCCTGCCATACAAGAATTTTTGTCTTGGATAAGATAGGTTTCAATGCTATGGAAACTATGGAGGTAAAGAGAGTTTACCTGAAAAGTGAGCATGGTTAGACTTTCAACACCAAAGTATACAATGCAGACACGTACACCTATTTTGAATGCAAAACTTGGCAAGCACTATGCAAGGCTTATGCATTTGACCCTGATATGGTTATCACCTTTGATATTCGTCCGGAAGATGATATTGAAGGTAATAGAGACATCTGGGTCATGTGCAAACGCCTCCAGTTCTACCATTATGTGAGTTCTTCTCAACTATATTTATGTCTTTGATATAGTTTATTCAAAAATAGTTGACAACTAATTTCTATTGACAGCTTATTTCCATTCAAGCAAACATGTCTGGCGCTTGGTAGACAGGACCTACTACTGTCCCGGAGCTGAACTAAACTGCGAGGAGATAAGTCATTATGTTTCATGGCTTGAGAATCTTCATACTGTCAAGACAAAATTTCTTCCTGCACTTAGAAATGTTAGTACTCAAAATGTGCAACCAATAGTGATCGTATTGAACTACGGTCACATCTATTTAGGAATGATTGTAAGATTTTTACTATTTGTCCTCGGTGCATCTTTTGCATATATAATTTTTTTTGCTAAACTATCATTGCTAAGTATATTAATTAGTATATGATGTTCTTCAACATGGACTCCCGATGACAGTTGTGCCTCAGTGGATCGAGACTAAAGATCGCATGTCAATTGTTAGCTTACGGCCAAGATATCCTGCATTGCACATGAGTGCATTCAGGATATCTAGAAGCGATGAATGCTTAATAGTGAAAGATTGGAGGAAAATTGTTAACGATCGCAGAGAAGTACTTGTTGGAGAACGTAGCAGAAATTCAAAATTTTCCTACGTGTCACCAAGATCTATCTATGGAGAAACTAGCAACGAGGGGAAGGAGAGTGCATCTACATACCCTTGTAGATCGCTAAGCGGAAGCGTTCAAGAGAACGGGGTTGAAGGAGTCGTACTCGTCGTGATCCAAATCACCGGAGATCCTAGTGCCGAATGGACGGCACCTCCGCGTTCAACACACGTACAGCCCGGTGACGTCTCCCATGCCTTGATCCAGCATGGAGAGAGGGAGAGGTTGGGGAAGACTCCATCCAGCAGCAGCACGACGGTGTGGTGGTGATGGAGGAGCGTGGCAATGCTGCAGGGCTTCGCCAAGCACCGTGGGAGAGGAGGAGGACTTGGGAGAGGGGGAGGGCTGCGCCAGGGGCAAGGCTGCAGCTCCCATGCGGCTCCCCACTATATATAGGGGTGGAGGGGGATTATTTCTTTCCCTCCAAGTCCATTCGGGCGTTGGCAAAGGTGGGAGGAAAGAAATCTCATATTTTCCTTTGCCCACCGATTGTTATCCCTCCTTTTTAGGGATCTTGATCTTATCCCTTCGGGATATGATCTTATTCCTTCTAAGGGGGGATCTTGGTGCGCCTTGACCAGGGGTGTGGGGCCTTTCCCCTACTACCCACGTTCATGTGGGGCCCCCCATGCAGGTGGGCCCCACTCCGGAACCTTTTAGAACCTTCCCGGTACAATACCGAAAAATCCCAAACATTTTCCGGTGGCCAAAATAGGACTTCCCATATATAAATCTTTACCTCCAGACCATTGCGGAACTCCTCGTGATGTCCGGGATCTCATCCGGGACTCCGAACAACATTCGGTAACCATGTATATCTATTCCCTATAACCATAGCGTCATCGAACCTTAAGTGTGTAGACCCTACAGGTTCGGGAACCATGCAGACATGACCGAGACGTCCTCTGGATACCCATGTTGGCTCCCACATGTTCCACGATGATCTCATCGGATGAACCACGATGTCAAGGACTCAATCAATCCCGTATACAATTCCCTTTGTCTAGCGGTATTGTACTTGCCCGAGATTCGATCGTCGGTATGCCGATACCTTGTTCAATCTCGTTACCGGCAAGTCTCTTTACTCGTTCCGTAACACATCATCCCATGATCAACCCCTTGGTCACATTGTGCACATTATGATGATGTCCTACTGAGTGGGCCCAGAGATACCTCTCCGTTACACGGAGTGACAAATCCCAGTCTCGATTCGTCCCAACCCAACAGACACTTTCGGAGATACCTGTAGTGCACCTTTATAGCCACCCAGTTACGTTGTGACGTTTGGTACACCCAAAGCATTCCTACGGCATCCGGGAGTTGCACAATCTCATGGTCTAAGGAAATGATACTTGACATTAGAAAAGCTTTAGCATACGAACTACGATCTTTGTGCTAGGCTTAGGATTGGGTCTTGTCCATCACATCATTCTCCAAATGATGTGATCCCGTTATCAACGACATCCAATGTCCATGGTCAGGAAACCGTAACCATCTGTTGATCAACGAGCTAGTCAACTAGAGGCTTACTAGGGACATGGTGTTGTTTATGTACCCACACATGTATCTGACTTTCCTATCAATACAATTATAGCATGGGTAATAAACGATTATCATGAACAAGGAAATATAATAATAGCTAATTTATTATTGCCTCTAGGGCATATTTCCAACAGTCTCCCACTTGCGCTAGAGTCAATAATCTAGTTCACATCGCCACGTGATTAACACTCACAGGTCACATCGCCATGTGACTAACATCCAAAGAGTTTACTAGTGTCACTAAACTAGTTCACATCATCATGTGATTAAGACTCAATGAGTTCTGGGGTTTGATCATGTTTTTCTTGTGAGAGAGGTTTTAGTCAACGGGTCTGCAACATTCAGATCCGTATGTACTTCGCAAATCTCTAGGTCATATTGTAAATGTTGCTTCCACGCTCCACTTGGAGCTATTCCAAATGGTTGCTCCACTATACGTATCCGGTTTGCTACTCAGAGTCATTCAGATAGGTGTTAAAGCTTGCATCGACGTAACCCTTTACACCGAACTCTTTATCACCTCCATAATCGAGAAACATGTCCTTATTTACTCCAAGGACAATTTTAACCACTGTCCAATGATCCATTCCTGGATCATTCTTGTACCCCTTGACTGACTCATGGCAGACACACTTCCGGTGCGGTACACAGCATAGCATACTATAGAGCCTACGTCATAAGCATAGGGGACGACCTTCGTCCTTTCTCTCTCTTCTGCCGTGGTCGAGCTTTAACTCTTAACTTCATACCTTACAACTCAGGCAAGAACTCCTTCTTTGACTGATCCATCTTGAACACCTTCAAGATTATGTCAAGGTATGTGCTCATTTGAAAGTACAATTTAGCGTTTTTTGATCTATCCTCATAGATATTGATGCTCAATGTTCTAGTAGCTTAATCCAGGTTTTCCATTGAAAAACACTTTTCAAACAACCCTATATGCTTTCTAGAAATTCTACATCATTTCTGATCAACAATATGTCTACAACATATACTCATCAGAAATTCTATAGTGCTCCCACTCACTTCTTTAGAAAAACAAGTTTCTCATAAACTTTGTATAGACCCAAAATCTTTGATCATCTCATCAAAGCGTACATTCCAACTCCGAGATGCTTACTCCAGTCCTTAGAAGGATAGCTGGAGCTTTGCATACTTGTTAGCGTCTTTCAAGATTGTCAAAAACCTTCTGGTTGTATCGCATACAACCTTTCCTCAAGAAAACTGCCAAGGAAACAATGTTTTGACATCCTATATGCAAGATTTCATAAATAATGCAGTAACTGCTAATCCAATTCCAACAGACTCTTAGCAACGCTACGAGTGAGAAAGCCTCACCGTAGTCAACTCCTTGAACTTGTCGGACAATATTTTTAACGACAAGTCGAGCTTTCTTAATGGTGATACTGACCATCATTGTCTGTCTTCCTATTAAAATCCATCTTTACCCAACGTCCTTATGACCATCAATTATTTCTTCCAATGTCATGGATCCTTTCTCGGATGTGATGGTCTCGAGCCATTCGTCGGAATCCGGGCCCACCATTGCTTCTCCATAGCTCGTAGGTTCATTGTTGTCTAGCAACATGACCTCTAAGACAGGATTGCGTACCACTCTGAAGTAGTACGCGTCCTTGTCGACCTACGAGGTCCGGTAGTGACTTGATATGAAGCATCATGATCACTATCATCAGCTTCCACTTCAGTTGGTGTAGGTGCTACATGAACAACTTCCTGTGCCCTGCTACACACTGGTTAAAGTGATGGTTTAATAACCTCATTAAGTCTCCACCATCCTCCCACTCAATTCTTCCGCGAGAAACTTTTCCACGAGAAAGGACCCGTTTCTAGAAACAATTACTTTTGCTTCCGGATCTGAGATAGGAGGTGTACCCAACTGTTTTGGGTGTCCTATGAAGATGCATTTTTAGCCGCTTTGGGTTCGAGCTCATCAACCTGAAACTTTTTCACATAAGCATCGCAGCCCCAAACTTTTAAGAAACGACAACTTAGGTTTCTCCAAACCATAGTTCAAATGGTGTCGTCTCAACGGAATTACGTGGTGCCCTATTAAAGCGAGTGCGGTTGTCTCTAATGCCTAACCCATGAACGATAGTGGTAATTAGATGAGAGACATCATGGTACGCACCATATTCAATAGGGTGCAACTATGATGTTCGGACACACCATCACACTATGGTGTTCCAGGCGGTATTTATTGTGAAACAATTTCCACAATGTCTTAATTGCGTGCCAAAGCTCGTAACTCAGATACTCATCTCTATGATCACATCATAGATATTTTATCCTCTTGTCATGATGATCTTTAACTTCACTCTGAAATTACTTGAACCATTCAATAATTCAGATTTGTGTTTCATCAAGTAAATATAATCAACATCTACTTGAATCATCTGTGAAGTAAGAACATAACGATATTCACTGCATGCCTCAGCACTCATTGGACTGCACACATCAAAATGTGTTACTTCCAACAAGTTGCTATCTTGTTCCATCTTACTGAAAACGAGGCTTTTTCAGTCATCTTGCCCATGTGGTATGATTTGCATATCTCAAGTGATTCAAAATCAAGTGAGTCCAAACGATCCATCTGCATGGAGTTTCTTCATGCGTATACACAAATAGAAATGGTTCGCATGTCTCAAACTTTTCAAAAACGAGTGAGTCCAAAGATCCATCAACATGGAGCTTCTTCATGCGTTTTACACCAATATACCTTACATGGCAGTGCCACAAGTAAGTGGTACTATCATTACTATCTTATATCTTTTGGCATGAAAATGTGTATCACTACGATCGAGATTCAATAAACCATTCTTTTAGGTGCAAGACCATTGAAGGTTTTATTCAAATAAATAGAGTAACCATTATTCTCCTTAAATGAATAACCGTATTGCGATAGACATAATCCAATCATGTCTATGCTCAACGCAAACACCAAATAACAATTATTTAGGTTTAACACAAATCTCGATGGTAGAGGGAGCAGGCGATGCTTGATCACATCAACCTTTGGAAACACTTCCAACACATATCGTCAGCTCACCTTTAGCTAGTCTCCTTTATTCTATAGCTTTTATTTCGAGTTACTAACACTTAGCAACCGAACCGGTATCTAATACCCTGGTGCTGCTAGGAGTACTAGTAAAGTACACATTAACATAATGTATATCCAATATACTTCTATCGACCTTGCCAGCCTTCTCATCTACCAAGTATCTAGGGTAATCCTGCTTCAGTGTCCGTTCCTCTCATTACAGAAGCACTTAGTCTCGGGTTTGGGTTCAACCCTGGGTTTCTTCACTGGAGCAGCAACTGATTTGCCATTTCATGAAGTACCCCTTCTTCCCCTTGCCCTTCTTGAAACTAGTGGTTTCACTAACCATCAACAATTGATGCTCCTTCTTGATTTCTACATTCGCGGTGTCGAACATTGCGAATAGCTCAAGGATCATCATATCTATCCCTGATATGTTATAGTTCATCACGAAGCTTCTAGCAGCTTGGTGGCAATGACTTTGGAGAAACATCACTATCTCATCAGGAAGATCAACTCCCACTCGATTCAAGTGATTGTTGCACTCAGACAATCTGAGCACAAGCTCAACGATTGAGCTTTTCTCCCTTAGTTTGCAGGCTAAGAAAATCGTCGGAGGTCTTATACCTCTTGACGTGGGCACGAGCTTGAAATCCCAATTTCAGCCCTCGAAACATCTCATATGTTCCGCGACGTTTCAAAATCGTCTTTGGTGCCTCAACTCTAAACCGTTTAACTGAAATATCACGTAGTTATCAAGACGTGTATGTCAGATGTTCGCAACATCCACAGACGACGTTCGAGGTTCAGCACACCGAGCGGTGCATTAAGGACATAAGCCTTCTACTGTCCGCATAATTGCTACTGTCAACTTTCAACTATATTTTCTCTAGGAACATATCTAAAACAGTAGAACTAAAGTGCGAGCTATGACATAATTTGCAAAGGGTTTTTGACTATGTTCAGGATAATTAAGTTCATCTTATGAACTCCCACTCAGATAGACATCCCTCTAGTCATCTAAGTGATTACATGATCCGAGTCAACTATGTCATGTCCGATCATCATGTGAGACGGACTAGTCATCATCGGTGAACATCTTCATGTTGATCGTATCTACCATACGACTCATGCTCGACCTTTCGGTCTCTTGTGTTCCGAGGCCATGTCTGTACATGCTAGGCTCGTCAAGTCAACCTAAGTGTTTCGCGTGTGTAAATCTGGCTTACACCCGTTGTATGTGAACGTAAGAATCTATCACACCCGATCATCACGTGGTGCTTCGAAACGATGAACTTTCGCAACGGTGCACAGTTAGGGGGAACACTTTCTTGAAATTTTAATGAGGGATCATCTTATTTACTACCGTCGTTCTAAGCAAATAAGATGCATAAACATGATAAACATCACATGCAATCAAATACTGATATGATATGGCCAATATCATTTTGCTCCTTTTGATCTCCATCTTCGGGGCTCCATCATCGTGTCTTCATGAAGTTGTCTCGCCAACTATTACTTCTACTACTATGGCTAACGGTTAGCAATAAAGTAAAGTAATTACATGGCGTTGTTCAATGACGCGCAGGTCATACAATAAATAAAGACAACTCCTATGGCTCCTGCCGGTTGTCATACTCATCGACATGCAAGTCGTGATTCCTATTACAAGAACATGATCAATCTCATACATCACATATCATTCATCACATTCCTTTTTGGCCATATCACATCACATAGCATACCCTGCAAAAACAAGTTAGACGTCCTCTAATTGTTGTTTGCATGTTTTACGTGGCTGCTATGAGTTTCTAGCAACAACGTTTCTTACCTACGCAAAATCCACAATGTGATATGTCAATTGCTATTTACCCTTCATAAGGACCCTTTTCATCGAATCAGATCCGACTAAAGTGGGAGAGACTGGCACCCGCTAGCCACCTTATGCACCAAGTGCATGTCAGTCGGTGGAACCTGTCTCACGTAAGTGTACGTGTAAGGTCGGTCCGGGCCGCTTCATCCCACAATACCGTCGAAACAAGATTGCACTAGTAACGGTAAGCATATTGAACAAAATCAACGCCCACAACTACTTTGTGTTCTACTCGTGCAAAGAATCTACGCAATAGACCTAGCTCATGATGCCACTGTTGGGGAACGTAGCAGAAATTCAAAATTTTCCTACGTGTCACCAAGATCTATCTATGGAGAAACTAGCAACGAGGGGAAGGAGAGTGCATCTACATACCCTTGTAGATCGCTAAGAGGAAGCGTTCAAGAGAACGGGGTTGAAGGAGTCGTACTCGTCGTGATCCAAATCACTGGAGATCCTAGTGCCGAACGGACGACACCTCCGCGTTCAACACACGTACAGCCCGGTGATGTCTCCCATGCCTTGATCCAGCAAGGAGAGAGGGAGAGGTTGGGGAAGACTCCATCCAGCAGCAGCATGACGGTGTGGTGGTGATGGAGGAGCGTGGCAATCCTGCAGGGCTTCGCCAAGCACCATGGGAGAGGAGGAGGACTTGGGAGAGGGGGAGGGCTGCGCCAGGGGCAAGGCTGCAGCTCCCATGCGGCTCCCCACTATATATAGGGGTGGAGGGGGATTATTTCTTTCCCTCCAAGTCCATTCGGGCGTTGGCAAAGGTGGGAGGAAAGAAATCCCATCCTTTCCTTTGCCCACCGATTGTTATCCCTCCTTTTTAGGGATCTTGATCTTATCCCTTCGGGATATGATCTTATTCCTTCTAAGGGGGGATCTTGGTGCCCCACTCCGGAACCTTCTAGAACCTTCCCGGTACAATACCGAAAAATGCCGAACATTTTCCGGTGGCCAAAATGGGAGTTCCCATATATAAATCTTTACCTCCAGACCATTCCGGAACTCCTCATCACGTCCGGGATCTCATCCGAGACTCCGAACAACATTCGGTAACCACGTATATCTATTCCCTATAACCCTAGCGTCATCGAACCTTAAGTGTGTAGACCCTACGGGTTCGGGAACCATGCAGACATGACCGAGACGTTCTCTGGTCAATAACCAACAGCGGGATCTGGATACCCATGTTGGCTCCCACATGTTCCACAATGATCTCATCGGATGAACCACGATGTCAAGGACTCAATCAATCCCTATACAATTCCCTTTGTCTAGCGGTATTGTACTTGCCCGAGATTCAATCGTCGGTATGCCGATACCTTGTTCAATCTCGTTACCGGCAAGTCTCTTTACTCGTTCCGTAACACATCATCCCGTGATCAACCCCTTGGTCACATTGTGCACATTATGATGATGTCCTACCGAGTGGGCCCAGAGATACCTCTCCGTTACACGGAGTGACAAATCCCAGTCTCGATTCGTGCCAACCCAACAGACACTTTTGGAGATACCTGTAGTGCACCTTTCTGGCCACCCAGTTACGTTGTGACGTTTGGTACACCCAAAGCATTCCTACGGCATCCGGGAGTTGCACAATCTCATGGTCTAAGGAAATGATACTTGACATTAGAAAAGCTTTAGCATACGAACTACGATCTTTGTGCTAGGCTTAGGATTGGGTCTTGTCCATCACATCATTCTCCAAATGATGTGATCCCGTTATCAACGACATCCAATGTCCATGGTCAGGAAACCGTAACCACCTGTTGATCAACGAGCTAGTCAACTAGAGGCTTACTAGGGACATGGTGTTGTTTATGTACCCACACATGTATCTGACTTTCCTATCAATACAATTATAGCATGGGTAATAAACGATTATCATGAACAAGGAAATATAATAATAGCTAATTTATTATTGCCTCTAGGGCATATTTCCAACAGTCTCCCACTTGCGCTAGAGTCAATAATGTAGTTATTTGAGCAAATATGGGTACATCTACTTAATGAAACACAATTCTGAAACATTTGAAAAGTTCAAAGAATTTCAGAGTGCAGTGGAGAATCATCGTAATAAGAAAATAAAGTTTCTACCATCTGATCATGGAGGTCAATATTTGAGTTAGGAGTTTCGCCTTCATTTAAAACAATGTGGAATAGTTTTACAACTCACGCCACCTGGAATACCACAGCGTAATGGTGTGTCCGAACGCCGTAACCATACTTTATTAGATATGGTGCGATCAATGATGTCTCTTACCAATTTACCACTATCATTTTGGGGCTATGCATTAGAGACAACTACATTCACGTTAAATAGGGCACCGTATAAATCCGTTGAGACGATACCGTATGAACTGTGGTTTCACAATAAACCTAAGCTGTCATTTCATAAAGTTTGGGGTTGCGATGCTTATGTAAAAAATGCTTCAGCCTGATAAACTCGAACCCAAATCGGAGAAGTGCGTCTTCATAGGATACCCTAAGGAAACAATGGGTACACCTTCTTCCACAAATCCAAAGGAAAGTTCTTTGTTGCCAAGAATGGAACCTTTCTATAGAAGGAGTTTCTCTCGAAAGAAGTGAGTGGGAGGAAAGTAGAACTTTATGAGGTAATTGTAACTTCTCTCAATTTGGAAAGTAGCTCATCTAAAAAATTCATTCCCATGATGCCTACACCAACTAGAGATGAAGCTAATGATAATGATCATGAAACTTCAGATCAAGTTACTACTGAACCTCGTAGGTTCACCATAGCATGATCCATACCAGAGTGGTATGGTAATCCTGTTCTGGAAGTCATATTACTTAACCATGACGAACCTCTGAACTATGAAGAAGCTATGATGAGCCTAGATACCAACAGATGGCTTGAGCCCATGAAATCTTAGATAGGATCCATACATGAGAACAAAGTGTGGACTTTGGTGGACTGACAGATGATCGGCAAGCCATTGAGAATAAATGGATCTTCAAGAAGAAGACTGACGCTGTTAGTAATGTCACTATCTACAAGGCTCGACCTGTCCTAAATTTTTTTTGACAAAGTTCAAGGAGTTGACTACGATGAGACTTTCTCACCCGTAGCGATGCTTAAAGTTTGTACGAATCATGTTAGCAATTGCCACATTTTATGATTAAATCTAGCAAATAGATGTTCAAATACTGCATTCCTTAATGGATATTAAAGAGTTGTATATGATGCAACCAGAAGGTTTTGTCAATCCTAAAGGTGCTAACAAAGTGTGCGAGCTCCAGCGACCCATCTATGGACTGGTGCAAGCATCTCGGAGTTGGAATATACGCTTCGATAAGGTGATGAAAGCATATGGTTTTATACAGACTTATGATGAAGCCTGTATTTACAAGAAAGTGAGTGGGAGCTCTGTAGCATTTTTGATATTATATGTGGATGATATATTGTTGATTGGAAATGATATAGAATTTCTGGATAGCATAAAAGGGTATTTGAATAAGAATTTTTTTTGAATGAAAGACCTCGGAGAAGCTACTTACATATTGTGCATCAAGATCTATAGGGATAGATCGAGACGCTTAATAGGACTTTCGCAGAGCACATACCTTGGCAAAGTTTTGAAGATGTTCAAAATGAACCAGTCAAAGAAAGGGTTCTTGTCTGTATTGCAAGGTGTGAAGTTTAGTGAGACTCAAAGCCCGACCACGGCAGAAGATAGAGAGAGAATAAAAGTCATTCCCTATGCCTCAGTCATAGGTTCTATAAAGTATGCCATGTTGTGTACCAGACCTATTGTGTTCCTTTACAATGAGTTTAGCAAGGGGGTACAATAGTGATCCAGGAGTAGATCACTAGACAGTGGTCAAAATTATCCTTAGAGGTATAAGTAAATGTTTCTCGGTTATGGAGGTGATAAAGAGTTAGTCGTAAAGAGTTACATCGATGCAAGCTTTGGCACTGATCTAGATGGCTCTAAGTCTAAATCTAGATACGTATTGAACTGAGAGCAATTAGCTAGAGTAGCACCATGCAGACAATTGTAGACATAGAAATTTGCAAAATACATACGGATCTGAATGTGGCAGACCCGTTGACTAAACTTCTCTAACAAGCAAAACATGATCACACCTTAGTACTTGTGACGCCCCCGATTCAATCGTACACTAATCATGCACACAAATGTGTACGATCAAGATCAGGGACTCACGGGAAGATATCACAACACAACTCTAAAACATAAATAAGTCATACAAGCATCATAATACAAGCCAGGGGCCTCGAGGACTCGAATACAAGTGCTCGATCATAGACGAGTCAACGGAAGCAACAATATCTGAGTACAGACACAAGTTAAACAATGTTTGCCTTAAGAAGGCTAGCACAAACTGGGATACAGATCGAAAGAGGCGCAGGCCTCCTGCCTGGGATCCTCCTAAACTACTCCAGGTCGTCGTTAGCGGGCTGCATGTAGTAGTAGGCACCTCCGGGGTAGTAGTCATCATCGACGGTGGCGTCTGGCTCCTGGGCTCCATTGTCTGGTCGCAGCAACCGAGTAGAGATAGGGGGAAAAGGGGGAACAA
Organism: Triticum aestivum; assembly: GCF_018294505.1. NCBI lineage: Eukaryota > Viridiplantae > Streptophyta > Magnoliopsida > Poales > Poaceae > Triticum > Triticum aestivum. The sequence goes on from NC_057804.1 coordinate 663,585,169, forward strand.
GGCAACCGTGAGTACTCATCCAAAGTACTCGCAAGCAAGGAGCTACACTACATATGCATGGATATATGTGAAAGGGCCATATCAGTGGACTGAACTGCAGAATGCCAGAATAAGAGGGGGATATCTAATCCTATCGAAGACTACGCTTCTGGCAGCCTCCCTCTTGCAACATGTAGAAGGGAGTAGACTGAAGTCCTCCGAGTAGCATCACATATCAATAATCCTACCCGGCGATCCCCTCCTCGTGACCCTGAGAGAGAGCGACCACCGGGTTGTATCTGGCACTTGGAAGGGTGTGTTTTATTAAGTATCCGGTTCTAGTTGTCATAAGTCAAGGTACAACTCCAAGTCGTCCTGTTACCGAAGATCACGGCTATTCAAATAGATTAACTTCCCCGCAGGGGTGCACCACATAACCCAACACGCTTGATCCCATTTGGCCAGACACACTTTTCTGGGTCATGCCCGGCCGCGGAAGATCAACACGTCGCAGCCCCATCTAGGCACAACAGAGAGGTCAGCACGCCGGTCTAAACCTAAGCGCACAGGGGTCTGGGCCCATCGCCCATAGCACACCTGCACGTTGCGAGGGCGGCCGGAAGCAGACCTAGCCTAGCAGGCGTTCCAGTCCAATCCGGCGCGCGCCGCTCCTTCGCTGACGTCACGAAGTGCTTCGGCTGATACCACGACGCCGGGATACCCATAACTACTCCCGTGTAGATGGTTAGTGCGTATAGACCAAATGGCCAGACTCAGATCAAATACCCAGATCTCGTTAAGCCTGTTAAGTATCCACGAACGCCGACCAGGGCCAGGCCCACCTCTCTCCTAGGTGGTCTCAACCTGCCCTGTCGCTCCGCCACAAAATAACAGTCGGGGGCCGTTGGGAACCCAGGCCCACCTCTACCGGGATGGAGCCACCTGTCCTTTCAGCCCCCATCTTCGAACAGTATCACAGGTAATGTAACAGTGTAAAGTATATAGTATATGCCCGTGATCACCTCCCGAAGTGATCACAGCCCAGTAGTATAGCATGGCAAACGGACAAGAGTGTAGGGTCACTGATGGAACACTGGCATCCTATACTAAGCAGTAGGATAGCAGGTAAAGGTAACAACAGTAGTAACAAGGACAGGCTATGCAGCAGTGTAGGATTAACTGAAAGCAGTAACATGCTACACTCACTAGTAGAAAAGGGGGCAATGGCCCAGGCCAGTTCAGCCCATTAGTCCCGGTTCAATCCAGAACCGGGACCAATGGAGCTATTTGCCCCGGTTCGTGAGCCCAGGGAGCCGGCCGGGCCACGTGGGCCATTGGTCCCGGTTCGTCCGGACCGTTTGGTCCCGGTTGGTGGGACGAACCAGGACCAATGGGCCTGGCTCCTGGCCCACCACCATTGGTCCCGGTTGGTGGCATGAACCGGGACCAAAGGGTTGGTCCGCGTTGCGGGCAGAGTTTAGTCCCACCTCGCCAACCGAAGGGGGCTCAGACCAGTTTATAAGCCCCTCCCTCTCTACCTTGTTGAGCTCCTCTCAAAATGAATATAGATGCCCTTATACAGGGAATTAAACCTAAATTCATACTGAATTTCTCTGAAGTTAGTAGAAATTTATTATGAATTTAGGTTGAGTTTTCTCTATAAGCGCATCTATGCTCATTTTTTCTTTTCTGCTATATTTATTTTTTCTTTTTATTTCTGAGTTGTAATAAATCATTAAAAATAAGCATCTATGCTCATTTTTTAGTAAAGTTAATCTCAACTATTTTTTCTTCTATTTATTTCTGAATTGTAATAAGTCATTAAAAATAAGCATCTATGCTCATTTTTTTAGTAAAGTTAATCACAACTATTTTTTCTTCTATTTATTTCTGAGTAATTTTTTATATAGTTTTTTTATTTTCTGCTATATTTATTTTTTCTTTTTATTTCTGAGTTGTAATAAGTCATTAAAAATAAGCATCTATGCTCATTTTTTAGTCAAGTTAATCACAACTATTTTTTCTTCTATTTATTTCTGAATTGTAATAAGTCATTAAAAATAAGTATCCTGATAAACGATGAAGATTATCCATGGTTACGGCGCAATAAGCAAACGACACAAGCGAAGAAAAAGTGAAGACTTTCTCCCGCAACTATTATGATGATACCATGCCAACTTTGTAACAGACGAATATGATACCATTGTCCGTTTTGTACATGCACATGCTATGCCAACTTTTTCAGAGTTCATTTGAAAACTATGAATTTAAAAACCTCGCCAACCGAAGGGCGCTCACACCGGTTTATAAGCCCGTCCCTCTACACGCCTTGTTGAGCTCACAAACTTGTGATTCACACAAATTTCAAAGAAAACTAATGGCAGAAACAGAAAGTTTATAATTTTGCTAACCTAAAAGCAAAAAGAATTAAAAAATAAAGCAAAAAACCAAAAGAAAATAAATAATGCAGAAAACAAAACAAAAAAACTTGAAATAAAAATAAAAATAGCAACAATAAGTATTTTGTTGTAAGTAGAAACAAAATAAAATAAATAAATAAAGCAAAAAAGTGTTTTCAAATTTGAAAACTAATGGCACTAACAGAAAGTTTATAATTTTTCTAAAAATAAAAGCAAAAAGAATTAAAAAATAAAGCAAAAACAACAAAAAATAAATAATGCAGAAAACAGAACAAAAAAACTGAAAAATAATAAAAATAGCAACAATAAGTATTTTGTTGTAAGTACAAACAAAATAAAATATATAAAGCAACAAAGAAAACAAAAAAAGTGTTTTCAAATTTGAAAACTAATGGCACTAACAGAAAGTTTATAATTTTTCTAAAACTAAAAGCAAAAAGAATTAAAAAATAAAGCAAAAAACAACAAAAAATAAATAATGCAGAATGCAAAACCAAAAAACTGGAAAAAAATAAAAATAGCAACAATAAGTATTTTGTTGTAAGTAGAAACAAAATAAAATAAATAAAGCAAGAAAGAAAACAAAAAAACAAAAAAAAGTGCCACCTACTGGGCCCCATGGCCTGAATACGACTAGAAACCCTACCATGGGCCAGGATTCAGGCCCGCAGGAGGCCCAGTAGGCCCACAAGCACAGATTGCACGGTTAGGCCCGAAAGCCTGCAGTTGAGAGGAGCTCGAGAGGGTGGGCGCAGCAGCGCTTATAAACCACTCTCGAGCTCTCTCAACTAGCGAGGTGGGACTAAACTTTTCGGCGCGGGGCAGCACAAGGCCTTTGGTCCCGGTTGGTGGCACCAACCGGGACTAAAGGGGGCATTGGTCCCGGTTCGTGGAACCAACCGGGACTAATGCCCCCCTTTAGTCCCGGTTGGTGCCACCAACCGGGACCAAAGGCCGCCGCTTCGGGTTGGTGGCACCAACTGGGACTAAATGGGGCATTAGTCCCGGTTGGTTCCACGAACCGGGACTAATGCCCTTGCTATACAAGAAAACACTTAGAGTTTTTCACTTCATCTCTGCAGTTGCCCGCGCCGATGACGACGCCAGGCTGCCCGATTCACACCCCGCCGACGCCGTCGCCGCCCCCGTCGCTGCCCGCACCCCGCACCGTCACCACCCCGCGCCGCCCCAACGCCGTCGCCGCGCGCCACCCCGCGCCGTCGCGGTCATCTCCCCGCGCCACCCCGACGCCGTCGCTGCCCCACGTCGCGCCCCGACGCCGTCGTCGCCCCGCCGACGCCGTCGCCGCCACTCCCCGTGCCCCTGCTCGCCCCGACGCCGCCTGCCGCTCGCCCCTGCCTGCCCCGACGACGCCCTTGTGAGCATCGCGCGCCCCTGCCGGCCTGGCCGCCGCCACCGTTTTTTAGATATATGTATTTTTTTTAGATATATGTATTTCTTATGTATGTTCATATATGCATTTTTTAGATATATGTATTTCTTATGTATGTTCATATATGTATTTATGTATTTTTTTACATGTTTTTTGTATGAATGTATGTATTTTAGGTTAGTTTCATTGTTAGAAAAGTTTTATATATTTAGGAAGAAGGAAGAGAAGGAAGAAGGAAGAAGAAGAAAAAGTTTTATATATGCAAGAGTTACATTTTTAGAAAAGTTTTATATATCTAGCTAGAAAGAAGGAAGAAGAAGAAAAAGAAGGAGAGGAAAAAGGAAAATAAGAAGAGGAAGAAAGGAGTAGAAGAGGAGAGGAAGAAGAGGAGAAATAAATAAGAAGAGGAAAAAAGAAGAAAAAGAAGAGGAGAAGAAGAAAGAAATAGAGGAGAAGAAGAAAAATAGAAAATATTCTATTTTTTCTTCTTCCCCTCTATTCCTTTCTTCTTCTCCTCTTTTTTTTCTTCTTTTTTTTCTTCGATCTTCTCCTCTGTCATCGTCGATATACCCCTCCCGATAACTTCAACACGAGGGGGGGGTCCATATACCCCCTCCCGATAACTTCAATACGTGGGGGGGGGGGTCGTCGATATACCCCCTCCCCGATAACATTAATTTCCCGTGTATGTATCTCGTCGTTGTCGATATTACCCCCTTGAAGCGTTGTCGAGGGATCGAGGGTTCTAGGGTCGAGGGATCGAGGGTTCCAGGGTCGTCTAGGGGTCGAGGGTTCCAAGATCGCCGAGGGGTCGAGAGGGTTGCTAGTGTCAAAGTATTGAAGAAATCCATGGCTTCATCATTAGCCGGAAGTAACCATGGCATGATGGTACGAAGTCCTCCAAATTTATTCTGGAATGGAGTCCCGGATAGGATAATTTGCCTTTTTGTACGAATTTCAGCAAAGGCCTTCCAAATAACGATATTCGGAAGGTTCTTGCTGAACTTTGTACCAAAAAGCGAATTATCCTATCTAGGACTCCGTTCCAAAATAACTTTGGAGAGCTTCGTACCATCATGCACCTGTTACTTTCGCCTAATGATGAAGACATGGTTTTGTTGAATCCTTTGACACTAGGCAACCTCCCGACCCCTCGGCGATCCTCGACCCCTTGACCCTCGACCGCTCAGCGATCCACGACCCTCTACCCTACCGCGGGCGTCGATGCCCACGTCACTTGTGGGACATAGATGTAGTGTTCAACGTCGACCCCCTCCCGATAGCTTCAACACGTGGGGGGGGGTCGATATTACCCCCTCCTTGAAGCGTTCTCGAGGCCACCCCCTAACCCTTGAACCGTTGTCGAGGCCACCCGAAACACTAGAGAAGCAGCGTCGAGGCCACTAATTAATATGATTCCTTATTGTGATTAGCTAGCTAGTTCTACGTTTGCCACTAATATATCCATATCTGTCATGTTTGAATAATAATTGCCATGTTGTAAATATTTGTAGAAACTATGGACACCCCGCCACGAGACGAAGCACAAGAAGCGTTGTTGAGGGACATAATCGCACAAGGAAGTGATGTCGTCTGCTCGTTGATGTTTCTCAACGACAATGATGGTATGGAAGGAGAGGGTGAAGAAGCAGCTGGCTATGATTTACATGGCTCCGATGACCCAATGCCGGTGCAAGAAGGAGAGGGTGAAGAAGTAGACCGTGAGGACGGCTCTGGTGATCACCAAACCGAGTCTGGCCAGGTATATATATTAGTTAAGCCTATGCTGACTAGCTAATTGATGCATTCATTGTTTTGGTATGTACACATATTAATTAACTCTCGTCTTTGTTCTTTTTTCTAGCCCTCCAGATCAAGCACAACTTCCGTAAAGAGACGAGGCCCGAAGAAAAAGTTGAGCTCGGATGAAAAGTTTGAGATCATACAAATCGCGCGCGACGGCCAACCGATTGAACCCTACCGCACAAAGAAGGCATTTGTTGCTCAGTGCGGGGTTCTGGTTAGGGACAAGATCCTGATCAGCATCCACCAATGGTATAAGCCTAAGAACAAAGACCATGAGGTGTCTTATGTCAATGATATGCAGAAAAATGATCTTTGGACTAAGCTGAAGTCAAATTTCACCCTACCGCCGGAGGATGATCCGGAGAAGCCAGTTACGAAATTAATCAAGTCTTTTGCTCTGAAGAAGATGGCAGACCTATTCAGGAATTGGAAGAAAGACCTCAATAGGTATGTCGGAAAAAATGAGACACCAGAATTCAAGGGCAAATATGAGAAGATCAGAGATGACTGGCCCGCATTTGTGGCCCACAAGACATCAGAAAAGAGTAAAAAGATGTTGGCGACAAACAAGAGAAATGCTACGAAGAAGAAGCTTCACCATCGCATGGGGTCAGGTGGCTACCTCGTAGCCCGGCCTAAGTGGGCCAAGGCTGAGAATGATCTGCTTGATAAAGGGATCGAACCAGAGACAATGAACTGGCCAGACCGTTGCCGGACTTGGTTCTTCGGGGCCGGCGGATCCTTGGACCCTATAACAGGGAAGTGCATTTGGACGGACGAACAATTGGACATACCAGTCAAGAGGCTTCAGCAATATATCGAAGCAGCGCAGCAAGGGACGTTCGTTCCAGACAGGGAGAAGGACGAGCTCACAATGGCCCTCGGGAATCCCGAGCACCCTGGACGGACACGAGGCACGCCAGGCTCCGTTTCATGGAAGGCCGGATTTCCGGACGCAGGGGGGTACAAAACCCAGGAGAGGAGGAAGAAACTGGAGCAGAGCCAACTACAGGCGCTGCACGAAAGGGTAATGGGGCTAGAGGAACGAGAAGCAGATCGCAGCAAACGACCTGCCGAAGCTTCCCCCGAAGCTACCCCGCCATCTCAGCGGAGAAGCAGCGTGGCTTCCACCGAGCTGCTACAGCCAGAGCATGCCTTGACGGCTCCTGCCAGCTATCCCGTGGATGCTATCACGGATGCTGAAAATTGCCACCTTATGGCGCAATGGAGCAATTTGAAGGTCAAGGCGGCTGTTGGCTCTGTTTATCCTACTAAACCCGACTCAACTTTTCACTGCCGGCCGATTCCAGAAGGATATGCTAAGGTGATGGTCGATGAAATAACGGAGGGATTTGAGGACCTCCGGCTTGACCACCCTACCGATGAAGGGGAGTATCGGTTGGGTTCTGCTCTGAAGACTCCATGCCTATGGCGGAAGGATCTCATCAACCTTACGAACTGGACGCCTCCGCCTCCTCCTCCTCCTCCGGTGAGTCAGGGCACTCCGCCTCCTCCACCGCCTCCTCCTCCAGTGAGTGACGATCAGGGCACTCGGCCGGCTCCTTCTCCGGCGCATGGCGGCACTCCGCCTCCTTCTCCGCCTGCGCCGGCGCGCCCGAGCAGCCAGCCTCCTCCTTCTCCGCCTCGTCAGCAAGGGCGGAAGAGACCCGCCGCCGCTCCGGCTGCTCCGGCGCGTCGTAGTCCTTCTCCTCCACCTCGTAAGCAAGGAAAGAAGACATCCGCTCCGTCTGCTCTGCCGGCGTCTAGCAGTACAGCCAAAGGCGGGAGGAGATACAGATTCGGTCCTTCTCTGAAGACTCCAGAGAAGTTACCGTACGAGAGGAGCAAGGAGGAAAACGCGAAGATCGCGCAGACCGAAGTGGATGACCGGTTTCAAGGGTTGAAAGCAAAGAGACATCCACCTCCGGAGGAGAAGGTAGATCCGGTGAAAGCGAAGCGCACTCTGGCTGCCCTAACAAAACCACCCAAGTCTCCGCTGAAAGGCAACTATGAGCGCATTATTGGGAAGGCATTTGCCGAAGCGGAGAGGTCGGGAAGTACTAAAAGTGATCAAAGGATGAAAGAACGACGAGCTGGGAAACAAATTGCCCAGCTCGGCGAACAAGCGAAGCAATCGTGCCCCGCGCTCAAGGTGCCTGCTAGCGACATCGTCGATCCGAGGATGGTGCCCGGTTATGGCAATCCTGCAGATTACCTGCCCGACGGTGTACATTATGATTTCTTGGAGGTGCAGATACAAAGATACGAGTACGGGAAGCCTCTCGTCAAAGATGAAAGTTCTCTATCAACGATGATGCGAAGATTGCATGATTGGTACATGAAAACCTACAAAGAGTCTGAGGGGAGGAGTACTTTGTATGTGAGTGTTAAAAAGGAGCATGACCTCCTTGGAATTGAACTGTTGCCTATTCCATTTGAGGAGTTCTATCAGTTTTTCAATCAATTGGCCATCGATAAAGCAACGGTCACCTGCTACTGTCTGTAAGTAGTACTACTTCTGTCATTAAGTCTCTCTATATAACTCAGCCCTTTCATTGCATGTATTTATAATTATCCTCACTATATTATGCAGATTGAAGATCGCCGAATTGAAGAAAAGACAAGTGGGAGATATTGGGTTCATTAACACGTATCTCATAGATGCAACTGAGGTTCAATATCGTGCCCAAGAAACCGAGGCCAACTTGCTACGATCGTTGGAAATAAATGAACACAAAGATATAATACTCTTTCCTTACAACTTCAAGTGAGTGTTACTGTCTTGTGGCATATTCGGTTTCCTTATTAGTCCAGGTTATAGTAATGTAATATTGATGAGTTATGCATGTGTGCGCAGCTACCACTATATTCTCCTAGAGATTAAGCTTGAGAAGGGAGTAGTAACTGTCTTAGACTCCAAGCGAAAAGATCCCAAGGAGTATGCGGACATGACTGAAATGCTCGAGAAGTAAGTTAAATCGATCATTATCCACCATATCAGCAACTTTGTTCATTTCTGATATCAAGTAATTGTTTTCTTTGTATGGCAGGGCTTGGAGAAAATTCACCAAAAAAGCTCCGGGACTACCGAAGAAGCTGCAATTTAGGCACCCGAAAGTAAGTACTATATAGTAGCATATTCCACGCATCTCCTAGTGATTCAAGCGCTAGTTTCATCAATACCATTTAGCATGCTTGCTAATTATCAGTTTGATTGACCTCTATTTCTTGTAAAGTGGTTGTGGCAGGAACAAGGGAATGATTTCTGTGGATACTACATTTGCGAGTCCATCCGCCACACGACCTGTGAGCGGGGCTACTCCGACAAACAATATGAAGTGCGTAAATAACAATATTCACAATTTTATTTTATTACCATCATTTGTGTTGAGTTTCATTCATTCATATATATATATGTATTGACCCCCTTCTTAAAATTAGATGTTTCGGATGCGGGATGAACTCCTAGCACCAGATCGCATGCGAGCAATTCAAGAGGAATTGGCGGCATTCTTTCTTGACCACGTGATCGCTGAAGACGGAGAATACTATGTGGACCACGCGTCCGTATGTTAGGAGATTATATATTTGTAAAAGATAATTATTGTATATATGTAGCCGGTAGTGTCGGATAGATATACGAGAACTTGTTGTTCGACCAATCTCTCGGAGAAGGAGAGGTGGTCGATATCACTTCTCTCTGTATGCATATATGTTCATGACGATCTTCTGTTTGCTTACTAGCTAGCTAGCGTGTCTAGCTAGTCCTCTCTATACGTATGTATGGTACGTAGCGTCGACCAAGCACGGACAAAAGAGAGGACACTTCTCTCTATTAATTAGCTAGCTATAGCACAATATATGAAACACCTAAATTAACCCCCCAAAACCCCCCAAACCCCCCCCCTTTAAAAAAAACAAAAACCCCAGCCACAGAAATGCTGACGCGTGGATGCCTATTGGTCCCGGTTGGTGCCACCAACCGGGACCAAAGGCCCTCCTGCCTGGGCTCAGTGGACAGGCCACGTGGAGGCCCATCTGTCCCGGTTCTGGATTGAACCGGGACTAAAGGGTCAGGGCATTAGTACCAACCCTTTAGTCCCGGTTCATGAACCGGGACTAAAGGCCCTGACCAACCGGGACTATAGGCCCTTTTTCTACTAGTGACTACTCTAATGCAAGCAGTATAGAGAAGAGTAGGCGATATATAGTGATCAAAGGGGGGGCTTGCCTGGTTTCTCTGGCAAGAGAGAGGGGTCGTCAACACCGTAGTCGATCGGGGTACCAGCAGCAGCGTCAGTCTCGGTGTCTAGCGGAAGAAGAGGGGGAAGAAACAATGAATAATTAAGCAAACAGATGCATGACGATGCATGACAAAGCAAGGCGTGATGCTAGGCGTGCCCTAACGCGGTATGAGGTGATACCGGTGAAGGGGGGAAACATCCGGGAAAGTATCCCCGGTGTTTCGCGTTTTCGGGCAGAGGAGCTGAAGGGGGAAAGTTGCGAGTTTGATATGATAGGGGTGTGTGGCGGATGAACGGGTTGCGTATCTGGAATCATCTCGTCGTTCTGAGCAACTTTCATGTACAAAGTATTTTCATCCGAGTTACGGTTTATTTAATATTAATTTTCAAATTTTTAATTCATTTCTAGAATTAACAAAATTAATTTAATTAGAAAATGCAATTATGATGTCAGCATTATGTCAGGGTGATGTCAGTAGTCAACTAGTCAGTTGACCTAGTCAAACTGACATGTGGGTCCCACTGTCATTGTCTGCTAACTAATTAACCATGTTAATTAGATTAATTAAGAGATTAGTTAGGTTAGTTATTTAATTAGGTTTATTAAACATAATTAATTAAGTTAATTAATTATTTAATTAATTAATTAATTAATTAATTTAATTATATTTTTATTATTATTAATATATTTTTTTATCTCTTCTTTTTTTTAATGTTCTGGGGGCTTGAGGCCCCACTTGTCATAGACCCATAGGGGGCCATAGCGGGTGTGGGCTACGGGCACAGGGGCGCTAGCGCCCATCCCGAACGGGCGAGGGGGATACGGTCAACGGGCGCGCGTGCCCGGGCGGGGGCAGCCGAACGCGGCGCGGTGGCGCGGCAGAGCCGTGCCGGAGCCACGGCGAGAAAGGGGAAGGGGTCCCTGGGCGCGGGCCAGCGGCAGGGAGGCAGAAGGAGTCGGGACGCGGACCTACGGTGCTAGGCGACGGCGGGACGATGAGGCAATAGGCGTGCGCGCACGGTGGCACGTCGGCCGGGGTTAGGCGCGGTCATGAGCAAGGAGCCGGCCACCGCGCGAGTGCCGCGCGTGCGGGCGCGACGCCGCGGGCGTCGGGACGGCGCTGCTGAGCGCGTGAGGGGCGAGGCGGAGGATAAGAATGGGGGCTCACAGGGGGGTTCGTGGGGTTCGGGGCAACGGGGGGGGCGAGGAGGAGGACGGTGACGACGTCGTATAGGAGGCAGGCCGGGGCGGTGCTTGGCGATCCGGTGACGGGGTCGGCACCGACGACGGCGTGGCACCGGTGCGATGGCCCCGGGGACGCGTCGGGGGCGGGCGCAGGGTCCTTGGGTGCGGCGTCCCGCGAAGCCAGGGCGGCGACGATGCTCGAGGGGGGGGGGTCAGTCGGTGGAGGGGTCGACGACGAGGGCGGTGAGGTGAGGCGGTCGATGGCGAAGAGCGAGGGAGAAGGGCGCCGGTGCCCGATCCAGATCGGGATTGGGAGGATACAAGGGAGAGAGGGGAATGTGGGGGGGGGGGGGCGGGGCGACGGGTTAGGGTTTGGTTCGGTGGGGGGGTCGGGGTGACCTAGTAGGGCGCCGGGGTGGGCCGGCCTTGTCGGCCTGATTGGCCCAGAGGCCAGCTGGGCCGTGGACCAAAGGGGGGGGGGGTTCTCCTCTTTCCATATTTTGTTGTTGTTGTTTTGTTTTTAGTTTTTCTTTTACTGTTTTATTTTATTTTAGCGCACTAAAACGCTTTACAAAATTTTGGTTCACCACCATAATTACTTCTGGAATATTTGCCACAGTTTGTACATTTTAGTTTTTACATTTGAAAACTTTTGATGTTTGCCGTTAATTAAATTTTTAATTTGAATCTGTTTGAACTAACGCGGGTCTATCAACAGTAACTGGAGTTGACATGGCACCATTAACCGAGTTTTACTGTAGCTTAATTATCCGGGTGTTACAATTCTCCTCCACTACAAGAAATCTCGTCCCGAGATTTAAGAGGTAGTGTAGGGGGGGAAGGGATTTGGTTACGAAATTCTAACGGGTCTTCTCGATGTTGGTTGCTCTTCTCGAAGAGGTAGATCCATTACATTGATGTCCTCATTCCTCTGCTTTAGGCCATCATGACGAAGCCGTCATTCTTACTTCGGGAACTCCGTCGTACTTACGAAAGAATAAAGGGGGTATTCCGAGAGAACGGACCTCTGCAAGGTCGACTATCTGGTAGATAACATCAGGGAAGGTGGCGGAAAGTAACTCTCGAATTGAAACCTTAGAAAATATCGAGAGCAAGGGAAGGAGGTATCATGAGAAGTTTTGAGCGAGCAGGCAATCGTTTGATGCCTGTTACAAGGCGTGAAAGGGGTTCAAAGTAGCGAGAGTAAGTATTGCGTCTGATACCAGAATAGATCACTAGGACGGTGGCCCATGAATTACATACGAGGCCACGCGCGAGGAATAACTTTGGGAATAGGGGGTGTACAGGGCAGTAAGGATTCGATCCTGGGACCTTTGGGTTATGGGCCCACCATGTGGTTTTTTTCTTTTTTTAATAGGAGCAGTGACATCTTGCACGGTCATGATAGCAAGGCATGTCAGAGAGTACCATGTCAGTTATGTCGGCAACAACGTTGGTACCAAGGGCGAGGGACGAAGAGAACCATTTTCCTGCTCGTTGCATCGAGGCGGGCCAATAGGCAAAGTTCTCGTCCATCGGTGGTTACCGAAATGTCATCAACAATAGAAACAGGGTCTTACTGACACGGTTTGTACACCAAGGTGTTTTACATATAGATCACAAGAAGGGTTAAGCAAACCAATGGAAAGGAAAATGATATTCTCAGATTAAACAGAACAATGGAAAGGAAAATGTGCTTAAACACATATTTCAGGGGTATATCCTTCCCAAGGATAATGAGAGCATGATATCCATGACATGATATAATGTAGAAAACTCTTTAGGTAGGGGAGATAATTTTCATGACATTACCCATACATCGGTGTTTGGATAATTGAGCAAGAAACATTTAGCATTGGGCTTCAAATGTTCTTGTTGAAAATCGGAGTACCACAGACATGCTTCGAGATAGCATTGACATGGTGTTTCAATCAAGGGCCAGACTTTGGATATAGGAAGGATCCATTAGGAACAACTTGTAGGATAAGTCTTACAATTTCCTCCAGGAAGAATGGTTATCTTGCAAAAGAAATTATAATGATAGGTCCTCCAGCCAGGGGGGGGGGTGCTAGGCATGACATCATGTTACCGGGTCATCAAAGGATCAACATCATAACCCTTGGAAATATAATAATAGCTAATTTATTATTTCCTCTAGGGCATATTTCCAACAGTCTCCCACTTGCGCAAGAGTCAATAATCTAGTTCACATCGCCACGTGATTAACACTCACAGGTCACATCGCCATGTGACTAACATCCAAAGAGTTTACTAGTGTCACTAAACTAGTTCACATCATCATGTGATTAAGACTCAATGAGTTCTGGGGTTTGATCATGTTTTTCTTGTGAGAGAGGTTTTAGTCAACGGGTCTGCAACATTCAGATCCGTATGTACTTCGCAAATCTCTAGGTCATATTGTAAATGTTGCTTCCACGCTCCTCTTGGAGCTATTCCAAATGGTTGCTCCACTATACGTATCCGGTTTGCTACTCAGAGTCATTCAGATAGGTGTTAAAGCTTGCATCGACGTAACCCTTTACGCCGAACTCTTTATCACCTCCATAATCGAGAAACATGTCCTTATTTACTCCAAGGACAATTTTGACCGCTGTCCAATGATCCATTCCTGGATCATTCTTGTACCCCTTGACTGACTCATGGCAGACACACTTCCGGTGCGGTACACAGCATAGCATACTATAGAGCCTACGTCTGAAGCATAGGGGACGACCTTCGTCCTTTCTCTCTCATCTGCCGTGGTCGAGCTTTAACTCTTAACTTCATACCTTACAACTCAGGCAAGAACTCCTTCTTTGACTGATCCATCTTGAACACCTTCAAGATTATGTCAAGGTATGTGCTCATTTGAAAGTACCATTTAGCGTTTTTTGATCTATCCTCATAGATATTGATGCTCAATGTTCTAGTAGCTTAATCCAGGTTTTCCATTGAAAAACACTTTTCAAACAACCCTATATGCTTTCTAGAAATTCTACATCATTTCTGGTCAACAATATGTCTACAACATATACTCATCAGAAATTCTATAGTGCTCCCACTCACTTCTTTGGAAAAACAAGTTTCTCATAAACTTTGTATAGACCCAAAATCTTTGATCATCTCATCAAAGCGTACATTCCAACTCCGAGATGCTTACTCCAGTCCTTAGAAGGATAGCTGGAGCTTTGCATACTTGTTAGCGTCTTTCAAGATTGTCAAAAACCTTCTGGTTGTATCGCATACAACCTTTCCTTAAGAAAACTACCAAGGAAACAATGTTTTGACATCCTATATGCAAGATTTCATAAATAATGCAGTAACTGCTAATCCAATTCCAACAGACTCTTAGCATCGCTACGAGTGAGAAAGCCTCACCGTAATCAACTCCTTGAACTTGTCGGAAAATATCTTTAACGACAAGTCGAGCTTTCTTAATGGTGATACTTACCATCATTGTCTGTCTTCCTATTAAAATCCATCTTTACCCAACGTCCTTACAACCATCAAGTATTTCTTCCAAAGTCATGGATCCTTTCTCGGATGTTATGGTCTCGAGCCATTCGTCAGAATCCGGGCCCACCATTGCTTCTCCATAGCTCATAGGTTCATTGTTGTCTAGCAACATGACCTCTAAGACAGGATTGCGTACCACTCTGAAGTAGTACGCGTCCTTGTCGACCTACGAGGTCCGGTAGTGACTTGATCTGAAGCATCATGATCACTATCATCAGCTTCCACTTCAATTGGTGTAGGTGCTACATGAACAACTTCCTGTGCCCTGCTACACACTGGTTAAAGTGATGGTTTAATAACCTCATTAAGTCTCCACCATCCTCCCACTCAATTCTTTCGAGAGAAACTTTTCCTCGAGAAAGGACCCGTTTCTAGAAACAATTACTTTTGCTTCCGGATCTGAGATAGGAGGTGTACCCAACTGTTTTGGGTGTCCTATGAAGATGCATTTTTATCCGCTTTGGGTTCGAGCTCATCAACCTGAAACTTTTTCACATAAGCATCACAGCCCCAAACCATAGTTCAAATGGTGTCGTCTCAACGGAATTACGTGGTGCCCTATTAAAGTGAGTGCGGTTGTCTCTAATGCCTAACCCATGAATGATAGTGGTAATTAGATAAAAGACATCATGGTACGCACCATATTCAATAGGGTGCAACTATGATGTTCGGACACACCATCACACTATGGTGTTCCAGGCGGTATTTATTGTGAAACAATTTCCACAATGTCTTAATTGCGTGCCAAAGCTCGTAACTCAGATACTCATCTCTATGATCATATCATAGACATTTTATCCTCTTGTCACGATGATCTTTAACTTCACTCTGAAATTACTTGAACCATTCAATAATTCAGATTTGTGTTTCATCAAGTAAATATACTCAACATCTACTTGAATCATCTATGAAGTAAGAACATAACGATATTCACTGCATGCCTCAGCACTCATTGGACTGCACACATCAAAATGTGTTACTTCCAACAAGTTGCTATCTTGTTCCATCTTACTGAAAACAAGGCTTTTTCAGTCATCTTGCCCATGTGGTATGATTTGCATATCTCAAGTGATTCAAAATCAAGTGAGTCCAAACGATCCATCTGCATGGAGTTTCTTCATGCGTATACACCAATAGAAATGGTTCGCATGTCTCAAACTTTTCAAAAACGAGTGAGTCCAAAGATCCATCAACATGGAGCTTCTTCATGCGTTTTACACCAATATACCTTACATGGCAGTGCCACAAGTAAGTGGTACTATCATTACTATCTTATATCTTTTGGCATGAAAATGTGTATCACTATGATCGAGATTCAATAAACCATTCTTTTAGGTGCAAGACCATTGAAGGTTTTATTCAAATAAATAGAGTAACCATTATTCTCCTTAAATGAATAAACGTATTACGATAGACATAATCCAATCATGTCTATGCTCAACGCAAACACCAAATAACAATTATTTAGGTTTAACACAAATCTCGATGGTAGAGGGAGCAGGCGATGCTTGATCACATCAACCTTTGGAAACACTTCCAACACATATCATCAGCTCACCTTTAGCTAGTCTCCGTTTATTCTATAGCTTTTATTTCGAGTTACTAACACTTAGCAACCGAACCGGTATCTAATACCCTGGTGCTTCTAGGAGTACTAGTAAAGTACACATTAACATAATGTATATCCAATATACTTCTATCGACCTTGCCAGCCTTCTCATCTACCAAGTATCTAGGGTAATCCTGCTTCAGTGTCCGTTCCTCTCATTACAGAAGCACTTAGTCTCGGGTTTGGGTTCAACCCTGGGTTTCTTCACTGGAGCAGCAACTGATTTGCCATTTCATGAAGTACCCCTTCTTCCCCTTGCCCTTCTTGAAACTAGTGGTTTAACTAACCATCAACAATTGATGCTCCTTCTTGATTTCTACATTCGCGGTGTCGAACATTGCGAATAGCTCAAGGATCATCATATCTATCCCTGATATGTTATAGTTCATCACGAAGCTTCTAGCAGCTTGGTGGCAATGACTTTGGAGAAACATCACTATCTCATCAGGAAGATCAACTCCCACTCGATTCAAGTGATTGTTGCACTCAGACAATCTGAGCACAAGCTCAACGATTGAGCTTTTCTCCCTTAGTTTGCAGGCTAAGAAAATCATCGGAGGTCTTATACCTCTTGACGTGGGCACGAGCTTGAAATCCCAATTTCAGCCCTCGAAACATCTCATACGTTCCGCGACGTTTCGAAATCGTCTTTGGTGCCTCAACTCTAAACTGTTTAACTGAACTATCACGTAGTTATCAAGACGTGTATGTCAGATGTTCGCAACATCCACAGACGACGTTCGGGTTCAGCACACCGAGCGGTGCATTAAGGACATAAGCCTTCTACTGTCCGCATAATTGCTACTGTCAACTTTCAACTATATTTTCTCTAGGAACATATCTAAAACAGTAGAACTAAAGTGCGAGCTATGACATAATTTGCAAAGGGTTTTTGACTATGTTCAGGATAATTAAGTTCATCTTATGAACTCCCACTCAGATAGACATCCCTCTAGTCATCTAAGTGATTACATGATCCGAGTCAACTATGCCGTGTCCGATCATCACGTGAGACAGACTAGTCATCATCGGTGAACATCTTCATGTTGATCGTATCTACCATACGACTCATGCTCGACCTTTCGGTCTCTTGTGTTCCGAGGCCATGTCTGTACATGCTAGGCTCGTCAAGTCAACCTAAGTGTTTCGCGTGTGTAAATCTGGCTTACACCCGTTGTATGTGAACGTAAGAATCTATCACACCCGATCATCATGTGGTGCTTCGAAACGATGAACTTTCGCAACGGTGCACAGTTAGGGGGAACACTTTCTTGAAATTTTAATGAGGGATCATCTTATTTACTACCGTCGTTCTAAGCAAATAAGATGCATAAACATGATAAACATCACATGCAATCAAATAGTGACATGATATGGCCAATATCATTTTGCTCCTTTTGATCTCCATCTTCGGGGCTCCATCATCGTGTCTTCATGAAGTTGTCTCGCCAACTATTACTTCTACTACTATGGCTAACGGTTAGCAATAAAGTAAAGTAATTACATGGCGTTGTTCAATGACGCGCAGGTCATACAATAAATAAAGACAACTCCTATGGCTCCTGCCGGTTGTCATACTCATCGACATGCAAGTCGTGATTCCTATTACAAGAACATGATCAATCTCATACATCACATATCATTCATCACATTCCTTTTTGGCCATATCACATCACATAGCATACCCTGCAAAAACAAGTTAGACGTCCTCTAATTGTTGTTTGCATGTTTTACGTGGCTGCTATGAGTTTCTAGCAACAAGGTTTCTTACCTACGCAAAAGCCACAACGTGATATGTCAATTGCTATTTACCCTTCATAAGGACCCTTTTCATCGAATCAGATCCGACTAAAGTGGGAGAGACTGGCACCCGCTAGCCACCTTATGCACCAAGTGCATGTCAGTCGGTGGAACCTGTCTCACGTAAGTGTACGTGTAAGGTCGGTCTGGGCCGCTTCATCCCACAATACCGTCGAAACAAGATTGGACTAGTAACGGTAAGCATATTGAACAAAATCAACGCCCACAACTACTTTGTGTTCTACTCGTGCAAAGAATCTATGCAATAGCCCTAGCTCATGATGCCACTATTGGGGAACGTAGCAGAAATTCAAAATTTTCCTACGTGTCACCAAGATCTATCTATGGAGAAACTAGCAACGAGGGGAAGGAGAGTGCATCTACATACCCTTGTAGATCGCTAAGCGGAAGCGTTCAAGAGAACGGGGTTGAAGGAGTCGTACTTGTCGTGATCCAAATCACCAGAGATCCTAGTGCCGAACGGACGACACCTCCGCGTTCAACACACGTACAGCCCGGTGACGTCTCCCATGCCTTGATCCAGCAAGGAGAGAGGGAGAGGTTGGGGAAGACTCCATCCAGCAGCAGGACGACGGTGTGGTGGTGATGGAGGAGCGTGGCAATCCTGCAGCGCTTCGCCAAGCACCGTGGGAGAGGAGGAGGACTTGGGAGAGGGGGAGGGCTGCGCCAGGGGCAAGGCTGCAGCTCCCATGCGGCTCCCCACTATATATAGGGGTGGAGGGGGATTATTTCTTTCCCTCCAAGTCCATTCGGGCGTTGGCAAAGGTGGGAGGAAAGAAATCCCATCCTTTCCTTTGCCCACCGATTGTTATCCCTCCTTTTTAGGGATCTTGATCTTATCCCTTCGGGATATGATCTTATTCCTTCTAAGGGGGGATCTTGGTGCCCCACTCCGGAACCTTCTAGAACCTTCCCGGTACAATACCGAAAAATCCCGAACATTTTCCGGTGGCCAAAATAGGACTTCCCATATATAAATCTTTACCTCCGGACCATTCCGGAACTCCTCGTCACGTCCGGGATCTCATCCGGGACTCCGAACAACATTCGGTAACCACGTATTTCTATTCCCTATAACCCTAGCATCATCGAACCTTAAGTGTGTAGACCCTACGGGTTCGAGAACCATGCAGACATGACTGAGACGTTCTCTGGTCAATAACCAACAGCGGGATCTGGATACCCATGTTGGCTCCTACATGTTCCACGATGATCTCATCGGATGAACCACGATGTCAAGGACTCAATCAATCCCGTATACAATTCCCTTTGTCTAGCGGTATTGTACTTGCCCGAGATTCAATCGTCGGTATGCCGATACCTTGCTCAATCTCGTTACCGGCAAGTCTTTTTACTCGTTCCATTACACAACATCCCGTGATCAACCCCTTGGTCACATTGTGCACATTATGATGATGTCCTACCGAGTGGGCCCAGAGATACCTCTCCATTACACGGAGTGACAAATCCCAGTCTCGATTCGTGCCAACCCAACAGACACTTTCGGAGATACCTGTAGTGCACCTTTGTAGCCACCCAGTTACGTTGTGACATTTGGTAAACCCAAAGCATTCCTACGGCATCCGGGAGTTGCACAATCTCATGGTCTAAGGAAATGATACTTGACATTAGAAAAGCTTTAGCATACGAACTACGATCTTTGTGCTAGGCTTAGGATTGGGTCTTGTCCATCACATCATTCTCCAAATGATGTGATCCCGTTATCAACGACATCCAATGTCCATGGTCAGGAAACCGTAACCATCTGTTGATCAACGAGCTAGTCAACTAGAGGCTTACTAGGGACATGGTGTTGTTTATGTACCCGCACATGTATCTGACTTTCCTATCAATACAATTATAGCATGGGTAATAAACGATTATCATGAACAAGGAAATATAATAATAGCTAATTTATTATTGCCTCTAGGGCATATTTCCAACAGTACTAGGGGGCAGCAATGAGAAGCACAACCCATGATTAGGAGACAGGTTCATCTGCATGCTCCAGTATGATGAATTAGGAGAGCTATATATGTTCTATGCTATTTTACCTGAGAGAGAGCAGCAGGAGTGATTTAGCTAGTTCATGCTCTTAGTACTTGTCCTCTCATGTCCGTGTTCTTCGTCTTGAACTTAATCTCAAGGAGTGATTTGCTTTTGTGGTGTTATGAATGCTTATAATATCATGACCATCATGTTGAACTCGATGATATTTTTGCTTCTGGTACAAGTGAATGTTTCTTTTTTAAGCTAGTGTTGGTGGTGATTAGATAGCGGTGATGACTATGATGATTAAATAGTGATAATGACGACTATGATGATTTTTAGCTAGCTAGTATACTGATGTTGATGATCTGATGCAAGAGTTTTTATATTAATATGATGATGATGATGATGATGATGATGAGTTATTATATCATTTAATGAAAGAAACCGCAGATTAGTTTTAGCTGGATGGATCCTAGCTAAGTGATCAAGTATATACCATATCCATATTATACTTGATCACCTAATTAGGTGATCAAGTATAATATGGATATGGCATATACTTGATCACTTAGCTATAACTAGGATCCACATGCACCCAGTCGAAACTAATCTGCGGTACTTTCACCTAATGTTTTAACAACTCATTATAATGTAAAACAATCACTAAATTAAATTGAAAAGACAAAATTAAAGTAAAAATAAAAAAACAAAACACACCCAAAAATTTAGTACCGGTTGGTGTTACCAACCGGTACTAAAGCCCTACACACACCCGGGCCTGGCTCGTGCCACGTTGTGGCACTTTAGCGCTGGTTCGTGACGAACCGGTACTAAAGGGGGGGACCTTTAGTCCCCACTCTTTAGTGCCGGTTGCCGAACCGGCACTAAAGGCGGTTACGAACCGGCGCTAAAGCCCGGTTCTGCACTAGTGGTTTGCAGAATACATGGACACTATTTGAGGGTGAAGTGATGATGTGTGTTGGAAGTGGTTCCAAGATTGATATGATCATCATCGCACACTCCCTGTATTTTTGGGATTAGTGTTGAACCTAAATAAATGTTATTTGTTGTTTGCGTTGAGCACAAACAAGATAGGACCGTGTTTAATGCAAAAGGGTTATTCATTTTAGATAGGGAATAATTGTTATTCTGTTTACATGAATAAAACCTTCTATGGTCATACCCCCAATGTTATGGTTTATTGAATCTCAATCGTAGTGATACACATATTCATAATATTGATGCCAAAAGATGCAAAGTTGATAATGATAGTGCAACATATTTGTGGCACTGTCATTTAGGTCAAATTGGCGTAAAGCGCATGAACAAACTCCATGTTGATGGGCTTTTGGAATCACTTGATTATGAATCATTTGATACTTGTGAATCATGCCTAATAGGCAAGATGTCTAAAACTCCGTTCCCCAGAACAATGGAGCGAGCGAATGACTTATTGGAAATAATACATACCGATGTATGCGGTCCAATGAGTGTTGAGGCACGCGGCGGGTATCATTATTTTCCGACCTTCACAAATGATTTGAGCAAATATGGGTACATCTACTTAATGAAACACAATTCTGAAACATTTGAAAAGTTCAAAGAATTTCAGAGTGCAGTGGAGAATCATCGTAATAAGAAAATAAAGTTTCTACCATCTGATCATGGAGGTCAATATTTGAGTTAGGTGTTTCGCCTTCATTTAAAACAATATGGAATAGTTTTACAACTCACGCCACCTGGAATACCATAGCGTAATGGTGTGTCCGAACGCCGTAACCGTACTTTATTTGATATGGTGCGATCAATGATGTGTCTTACCAATTTACCACTATCATTTTGGGGCTATGCATTAGAGACAACTGCACTCACGTTAAATAGGGCACCGTATAAATCCGTTGAGTTATGAACTGTGGTTTCGCAATAAACCTAAGATGTCATTTCTTAAAGTTTGGGGTTGTGATGCTTATGTAAAAAAAGCTTCAGCCTGATAAACTCGAACCCAAATCGGAGAAGTGCGTCTTCATAGGATACCCTAAGGAAACAATGGGTACACCTTCTTCCACAAATCCAAAGGAAAGTTCTTTGTTGCCAAGAATGGAACCTTTCTATAGAAGGAGTTTCTCTCGAAAGAAGTGAGTGGGAGGAAAGTAGAACTTTATGAGGTAATTGTAACTTCTCTCAATTTGGAAAGTAGCTCATCTGAAAAATTCATTCCCATGATGCCTACACCAACTAGAGATGAAGCTAATGATACTGATCACGAAACTTCAGATCAAGTTACTACTGAACCTCGTAGGTTCACCATAGCATGATCCGTACCAGAGTGGTATGGTAATCCTGTTCTGGAAGTCATATTACTTAACCATGACGAACCTCTGAACTGTGAAGAAGCTATGATGAGCCTAGATTCCAACAGATGGCTTGAGCCCATGAAATCTTAGATAGTATCCATACATGAGAACAAAGTGTGGACTTTGGTGGACTGACAGATGATCGGCAAGCCATTGAGAATAAATGGATCTTCAAGAAGAAGACTGACACTGTTAGTAATGTCACTATCTACAAGGCTCGACCTGTCATAAAAAGTTTTTGACAAAGTTCAAGGAGTTGACTACGATGAGACTTTCTCACCCGTAGCAATGCTTAAAGTTTGTACGAATCATGTTAGCAATTGCCACATTTTATGATTAAATCTGGCAAATAGATGTCAAAAACTACATTCCTTAATGGATATTAAAGAGTTGTATATGATGCAACCAGAAGGTTTTGTCAATCCTAAAGGTGCTAACAAAGTGTGCGAGCTCCAGCGACCCATCTATGGACTGGTGCAAGCATCTCGGAGTTGGAATATACGCTTCGATAAGGTGATGAAAGCATATGGTTTTATACAGACTTATGATGAAGCCTATATTTACAAGAAAGTGAGTGGGAGCTCTGTAGCATTTTTGATATTATACGTGGATGATATATTGTTGATTGGAAATGATATAGAATTTCTGGATAGCATAAAAGGGTATTTGAATAAGAATTTTTTTTGAATGAAAGACCTCGGAGAATCTACTTACATATTGTGCATCAAGATCTATAGGGATAGATTGAGACGCTTAATAGGACTTTCACAGAGCACATACCTTGGCAAAGTTTTGAACATGTTCAAAATGAACCAGTCAAAGAAAGGGTTCTTGTCTGTATTGCAAGGTGTGAAGTTTAGTGAGACTCAAAGCCCGACCACGGCAGAAGATAGAGAGAGAATAAAAGTCATTCCCTATGCCTCAGTCATAGGTTCTATAAAGTATGCCATGTTGTGTACCAGACCTGTTGTGTTCCTTGCCAATGAGTTTAGCAAGGGGGTACAATAGTGATCTAGGAGTAGATCACTAGACAGTGGTCAAAATTATCCTTAGAGGTCTAAGTAAATGTTTCTCGGTTGTGGAGGTGATAAAGAGTTAGTCGTAAAGAGTTACATCGATGCAAGCTTTGGCACTGATCTAGATGGATCTAAGTCTAAATCTAGATACGTATTGAACTAAGAGCAATTAGCTAGAGTAGCACCATGCAGACCATTGTAGACATAGAAATTTGCAAAATACATACGGATCTGAATGTGGCAGACTCGTTGACTAAACTTCTCTCACAAGAAAAACATGATCACACCTTAGTACTTGTGACGCCCCCGATTCAATCGTACACTAATCATGCATGCAAATGTGTACGATCAAGATCAGGGACTCACGGGAAGATATCACAACACAACTCTAAAACATAAATAAGTCATACAAGCATCATAATACAAGCCAGGGGCCTCGAGGGCACGAATACAAGTGCTCGATCATAGACGAGTCAGCAGAAGCAACAATATCTGAGTACAGACATAAGTTAAACAATGTTTGCCTTAAGAAGGCTAGCACAAACTAGGATACAGATCGAAAGAGGCGCAGGCCTCTCGCCTGGGATCCTCCTAAACTACTCCAGGTCCTCGTCAGCGGGCTGCATGTAGTAGTAGGCACCTCCGGGGTAGTAGTCGTCATCGACGGTGGCGTCTGGCTCCTGGGCTCCATCGTCTGGTCGCAGCAACCGAGTAGAGATAGGGGGAAAAGGGGGAACAAGGCAACCGTGAGTACTCATCCAAAGTACTCGCAAGCAAGGAGCTACACTACATATGCATGGATATATGTGTAAAGGGCCATATCAGTGGACTGAACTGCAGAATGCCAGAATAAGAGGGGGATATCTAATCCTGTCGAAGACTACGCTTCTGGCAACCTCCGTCTTGCAACATGTAGAAGGGAGTAGACTGAAGTCCTCCAAGTAGCATCACATAGCAATAATCCTACCCGGCGATCCCCTCCTCATGACCCTGAGAGAGAGCGACCACCGGGTTGTATCTGGCCCTTGTAAGGGTGTGTTTTATTAAGTATCCGGTTCTAGTTGTCATAAGGTCAAGGTACAACTCCAAGTCGTCCTGTTACCGAAGATCACGGCTATTCGAATAGATTAACTTCCCTACAGGGGTGCACCACATAACCCAACACGCTTGATCCCATTTGGCCGGACACACTTTTCTGGGTCATGCCCAACCGCGGAAGATCAACACGTCGCAGCCCCACCTAGGCACAACAAAGAGGTCAGCACGCCGGTCTAAACCTAAGCGCACAGGGGTCTGGGCCCATCGCCCATAGCACACCTGCACGTTGCGAGGGCGGCCGGAAGCAGACCTAGCCTAGCAGGTGTTCCAGTCGAATCCGGCGCGCGTCGCTCCGTCGCTGACGTCACGAAGTGCTTCGGCTGATACCACGACGCCGGGATACCCATAACTACTCCCGCGTAGATGGTTAGTGCGTATAGACCAAATGGCCAGACTCAGATCAAATACCCAGATCTCGTTAAGCCTGTTAAGTATCCGCGAACGCCGACCAGGGCCAGGCCCACCTCTCTCCTAGGTGGTCTCAACCTGCCCTGTCGCTCCGCCACAAAGTAACAGTCGGGGGCCGTCGGGAACCCAGGCCCACCTCTACCGGGATGGAGCCACCTGTCCTTTCAGCCCCCATCTCCGAACAGTATCACAGGTAATGTAACAGTGTAAAGTGTATAGTATATGCCCGTGATCACCTCCCGAAGTGATCACAGCCCAGTAGTATAGCATGGCAGACGGACAAGAGTGTAGGGTCACTGATGGAACACTAGCATCCTATACTAAGCAGTAGGATAGCAGGTAAAGGTAACAACAGTAGTAACAAGGACAGGCTATGCAGCAGTATAGGATTAACTGAAAGCAATAACATGCTACACTACTCTAATGCAAGCAGTATAGAGAAGGGTAGGCGATATCTGGTGATCAAAGGGGGGGCTTGCCTGGTTGCTCTGGCAAGAGAGAGGGGTCGTCAACACCGTAGTCGATCGGGGTACCAGTAGCAGAGTCAGTCTCGGTGTCTAGCGGAAGAAGAGGGGAAAGAAACAATGAATAGTTAAGCAAACAGATGCATGACGATGCATGACAAAGCAAGGCGTGATGCTAGGCGTGCCCTAACGCGGTATGAGGTGATACCGGTGAAGGGGGAAACATCCGGGAAAGTATCCCCGGTGTTTCGCGTTTTCGGGCAGAGGAGCCGAAGGGGGAAAGTTGCGAGTTTGATATGATAGGGGTGTGTGGCGGATGAACGGGTTGCGTATCTGGAATCGTCTCGTCGTTCTGAGCAACTTTCATGTACAAAGTATTTTCATCCGAGTTACGGTTTATTTAGTATTAATTTTCAAATTTTTAATTCATTTCTAGAATTAACAAAATTAATTTAATTAGAAAATGCAATTATGACGTCAGCATTATGTCAGGGTGATGTCAGCAGTCAACTAGTCAGTTGACCTAGTCAAACTGACATGTGGGTCCCACTGTCATTGTCTGCTAACTAATTAACCATGTTAATTAGATTAATTAACAGATTAGTTAGGTTAGTTATTTAATTAGGTTTATTAAACATAATTAATTAAGTTAATTAATTTAATTAATTAAACTATATTTTTATTATTATTAATATATTTTTTTATCTCTTCTTTTTTTTAATGTTCTGGGGGCTTGAGGCCCCACTTGTCATAGGCCCATACGGGGCCATAGCGGGTGTGGGCTACGGGCACAGGGGCGCTAGCGCCCATCCCGAACGGGCGAGGGGGATACGGTCAACGGGCGGGCGTGCCCGGGCGGGGGCAGCGGAACGCGGCGCGGTGGTGCGGCAGAGCCGTGCCGGAGCCACAGCGAGAAAGGGGAAGGGTTCCCCGGGCGCGGGCCGGCAGCAGGGAGGCGGAAGGAGTCGGGGCGCGGACCTACGGTGCTAGGCGACGGCGGGACGATGAGGCATTAGGCGTGCGCGCACGGTGGCGCGTCGGCCGGGGTTAGGCGCGGTCATGAGCAGGGAGCCGGCCACGGCGCGGGTGCCGCGCGTGCGGGCGCGACGCCGCGGGCGTTAGGACGGCGCTGCTGAGCGCGTGCGGGGCGAGGCGGAGGAGAAGAACGGGGGCTCACAGGGGGGTTCATGGGGTTCGGGGCAACGGGGGGGGGCGAGGAGGAGGGCGGCGACGACGTCGTATAGGAGGCAGACCGGGGCGGTGCTTGGCGATCCGGTGACGGGGTTGGCACCGGCGACGGCGTGGCACCGGTGCGATGGCGCCGGGGACGCGTCAGGGGTGGGCGCAGGGTCCTCGGGTGCGGCGTCCCGCGAAGCCAGGGCGGCGACGATGCTCGAGGGGAGGGGGGGTCCGTCGGTGGAGGGGTCGACGACGAGGACAGCGAGGTGAGGCGGTCGACGGCGACGAGCGAGGGAGAATGGCGCCGGTGCCCGATCCAGATCGGGATCGGGAGGATACGAGGGAGAGAGGGGAACGTGGGGGGTGGGGGGATGGGGCGACGGGTTAGGGTTTGGTTCGGTGGGGGGGTCGGGGTGACCTAGTAGGGCGCCGGGGTGGGCCGGCCTTGTCGGCCTGATTGGCCCAGAGGCCAGCTGGGCCGTGGCCCAAAGGGGGGTTCTCCTCTTTCTATATTTTTTTGTTGTTGTCTTGTTTTAGTTTTTTTTTACTGTTTTATTTTATTTTAGCGCACTAAAACGCTTTACAAAATGTTGGTTCACCACCATAATTACTTCTGGAATATTTGCCACAGTTTGTACATTTTAGTTTTTACATTTGAAAACTTTTGATGTTCGCCGTTAATTAATTTTTTTAATTTGAATATGTTTGAACTAACGCGGGTCTATCAACAGTAACCGGAGTTGACATGGCACCATTAACCGAGTTTTACTGTAGCTTAATTATCCGGGTGTTACAGTACTCTTTGGGTGTTAATCACATAGCAATGTGAACCTGATTATTGACTCTAGTCAACCCTTTGGGTGTTGGTCACATGGCTATGTGAACTATGGGTGTTAATCACATGGCGATGTGAATTATTGGTGTTAAATCACATGGTGATGTGAACTAGATTATTGACTCTAGTGCAAGTGGGAGACTGAAGGAAATATGCCCTAGAGCCAATAATCAAGTTTTTATTTTACATTTCCTTATTTCATGATAAATGTTTATTATTCAGGCTAGAATTGTATAATGTTTATTATTCATGCTAGAATTGTATTAACCGGAAATCTGATACATGTGTGGATACATAGACAAAACTCCGTGTCCCTAGTAAGCCTCTACTAGACTAGCTCTTTAATCAAAGATGGTTAAGTTTCCTAGACATTGACATGTGTTGTCATTTGATGAATGAGATCACATCATTAGAATAATGATGTGATGGACAAGACCCATTCATTAGCTTAGCATAATGATCATTCAGTTTTATTGCTACTGCTTTCTGCATGTCAAATACATATTCCTCTGACTATGAGATTATGCAACTCCTGGACACCGGAGGAATGCCTTGTGTGCTATCAAATGTCACAACGTAACTGGGTGATTATAAAGATGCTCTACAGGTATCTCCGAAGGTGATTGTTGAGTTGGCATAGATTGAGATTAAGATTTGGCACTCTGAGTATCGGAGAGGTATCTCTGGGCCCTTTTGATAATGCACATCATATCAAGCCTTGCTAGCAATGTGACTAATGAGTTAGTTATGGGATGATGCATTACAGAACGAGTAAAGAGACTTCCCAATAACAAGATTGAACTAGGTATGAAGATACCGATGATCGAATCTCGGGCAAGTAAAATACTGATGACAAAGGGAATAACGTATGTTGACATAGCGGTTCGACCGATAAAGATCTTCGTAGAATATGTGGGAACCAATATGAGCATCCAGGTTCCGCTATTGGTTATTGACCGGAGATGTGTCTCAGTCATGTCTACATAATTCTCGACTCGTAGGGTCCGCATGCTTAACGTTCGATGATGATATGTATTATATGAGTTATGTGTTTTGGTGACCGAAGGTTGTTCGGAGCCCTGGATGAGATCACGGACATGACGAGGAGTGTGGAAATGGTCGAGAGGTAAAGATTGATATAATGGAAGGTAGTATTCGAACACCAGAAGGGTTCCGGAATGTATCGAGTACATATCGGTGTACCAGAGGGGTTACCGGAACCCCCCGAGGAAAGATATGGGCCATATGGGCCATAGGAGCGAGGCACACCAGCACACAAAGGTGTGGCACGACCTCCACTAGGGAGGAGTCTGAATTGGACAAGGGGAGCGTGCGGCGTCCCCCTTTCCTTCTCTCTCTCCCTCTCCTTCCCCCTTCCCCCTCCGGTAAAAGGAAGGAGGGGGCCGAATCCTACTAGGACCCCAAGTAGGACTCCTCCTACTTGGGGCGAGCCTAGGGCCGGCCTCCTCTCCCTCCCTCCTTTATATTAGGGGGGGGGGCTAGAACACACATCATTTGTTTCCAAGGCATGTGCGGCGCCCCCTCCATAGTTTACGCCTCCGGTCATATTCTCGCGGTGCTTAGGTGAACCCCTGCACAGATCACATAACCATCACCGTCACCACACCGTCATGCTGACGGAACTCATCTACTCTTTCGACCCTCTGCTGGATCAAGAGCTCGAGGGAGGTTATCGTGCTGAACGTGTGCAGAACTCGGAGGTGTCGTACGTCCGGTACTCGATCGGTTGGTACGAGAAGACATTCCACTACATCAACCGCGTTAAGAAAATGCTTCCGCTTTCGGTCTACGAGGGTACGTGGACACACTCTCCCCCTCTCGTTGCTATTCATCTCCTAGATAGATCTTGCGTGAGCGTAGGAATTTTTTTAAAATTGCATGCTACGTTTCCCAACAACTCCAACCTGGGTTCACGGAGAGTGTGTTCCCAATCCCGCCTCCGGGGACCGTCGCCATCCATCGGCCCCGTTCTCGAGCCACCCTGTGGCATCTGCCTTAACAGAACTGCGACAGGCAGCGGCAGGAGAGAAGACCAAGGGCCGCCTGCGCTTGTGTGGTTTGGAGGGCCTAACGCTCGCCAATGTGATGGATCACATCGCGGCGGGCAGGGAGCCGCTCGACTACCCTTGCCCTGGCTCGCCGGAGCTGAGGTGGCAGCCATGATAGATGTCTCCCTCGGTATCGACGGGCTCGTTGTTGCACTCCTCCTCGTCCAACGCCGCGCACTCGTCTCCCCTCCTCGCGGTGAAGAACGAAGCGGCATCGCCTGCACCACGCCGCCGTGCATCATCCTCTGGCACGCTCGTCATCAGGGAGCACCGGGCCCCGTCTCCTTCTCGCCACACGCCGCTCCGCCAGGCCGGGCCATCGACCAAGAAGGTGAAGGAGGAGCCAGGGAGGAGCATCGCGCAGCAGGAGCTCGCGCGAAGGAGGGCCGAGCTGGTGGCGCTCGAGCGCGCGTAGCTCGAGTTGAAGGCCGGCGACGACCTGTAGGACACGCCGGGCATGCGGATGGCCCTCGCAGCCTCCTACAACGATGTGCCCAGCGCCCCCGACGATGTCGCGGAGGAGAGGTCGAGGCGCGGCGTGGCGAGGATCGCGACTGAGTGCGCCCCTCGACGCTGCAACCTCGTCGACCTCACCACCGACGACGCCGAGGCTAGGCCTAGCAACCGCACCGGCGACCTCCACCACCGCCGCCTCCTCCTCCGCGGGGGAGCCAGTAGCAGCGGGGCGCCAAAGGAGGAGCCGGCGAGCGACGAGGAGGAGGAGTATGCCGCCGCCATATATCGCCACTTCGGCTTGCAATAGTTTATTTTTTGGTTTAAATTTGAACAATGTATAAATTTCATTGAAACTAAGCGAACTATGTTTAAATTCGAAATTTCTACAATTTTCCTTTTTTTTTTGGTTTGGGGGCGCCGTATGGGGGGCACGGCTGGGCGACTCAGGGAGTTGCACGTCCGGTCGCAGAGCCGGCGCGCTCCCAACGGCGAAATATTCGACACGGCCGGTAACCGTTCGAGGGCTGGAGATGCTCCAAGTCATGCGCACAATAAGTTGTAGAATTTGTTCCCGTTGAGTCTAGACGTTATCTCGAGGCCATATCTTACCCAGCAGATTACGGCAAGCCACGCCCCACCCGTCCTTCGCACTAGTAATTCGCTCGGCAAGCAGTTTCGTGATCGGCAAAATGTACGGCTAGCAATTAAAAGTAGAAAGAAAGATGCACCAGAGTGTTACGAACTACTCCCTCCGTTCCTGAATAATTGTCTTTCTAGAAATTTCAACAAGTAACTACATACGAAGTAAAATGAATGAATCTACACTCTAAAACATGTCTACATACATCCGTATGTTTATAGTCCATTTGAGATGGCTAGAAAGATAATTATTTGAGAACCGAGGGAGTAGAACTAGCTACTCCACTATTCCCTCTGTTAGAGATTATAAGACAGAACGGCTAATTCGCTAATATAAAGAATTACTATTCACTACTCCCTCGATTCCTAAATATAAGTTTTTGGAGACATTCCACTATGGAGCACATACGGAGTAAAATGAATGAACTACACTCCAAAATGCATCTATATACATCCGTATGTGGTTTATAGTGAAATCTATATATAGACTTATATTTGAGAACGGAGGAAGTATTAATTCAATGGTTTCACGTGCACGAAAAAGAAAGAGAAAAGTTTGGTCATACATTAATTGGACGAGAGAGGCTACTAAAAGGATGTTCCTTATAATTCAAAAATGTTCATAAAACTTATAATTCTTACATTTAGATAGAGTCCAGGCAAAAATGGAAAGAAAAAAAGCAAACTTTGTCTGTGAGGAGATTAATTCCATGCATGTAGACGGACTCCAGGCCAGCCGAAGGAATTAGCATGGAGAAGGAAACCCCAGACCAATGGCAGAGCAAGGGGGGCCATCCTGGCCCCTCCTATGAAATTGTAAAACCAGATTTTTTTTAGTTAAGGCTAATTTAGACAGAACTTTTTAGAAGAGTTAGCTTTGTTGGCCTCCCTAATTTAAATCTATCAGCTTTGGCCCCCACTAATTTTCAATCCTCCCTCCTACCCTGCACACACGTCTATAAGAACCCTTAGGACTAAGGGAGCTTTTGGCACACAACACACATCATGGCGTCAGGAATGCAACACAAAAATGCGATAAGCACAGCCACAGAGGGCTTGATCCAAGCTCAACTTGAGCTCTACCACCACTCCTTGGGGTACGTGAAGTCTGTGGCGCTCAGGGCTGCCACAGAACTAGGCATCCCGGATGCCATCCATCGCCACGGCGGTGTCGCCACGTTGTCTGACATTGCCACCGAAACCGGAATCCACCCGAGCAAGTACTCCCACCTCCGTCGGCTCATGCACGCGCTCGCCGTTACCGGTATCTTCTCCGTCGAAGGCTCCGACGATGATGCCGGGTACAAGCTCACTGCTGTCTCCAGCATCCTTGTTGAAGGCGGCGAGAGCATGTGTAACCTGTCTCCCATGGTGCATGTGCTTGTCGAACTGCTGAAGCTGACCATGCTCTGCAGCATAAAAGAGTGGTTTACCGACGAGCGGGCATCAGCCATGACTCTGTTTGAGGTGGCGCATGGCTGCACACCGTCGGAGATGAAAGCCAAGAAGGGCACAGTTGGCATGTTCCAGGCCGCCATGGTCGCCGACAGCAACCTCGTCATGGAGGTAGTCCTGAAAGAGCATATCGGCATTTTTAAGGGGGTGAGCTCGCTCGTTGACGCCGGCGGTGGCCACGGTGCCGCAGCGGCAGCAATCGCCAAGGCCCTCCCACACGTCAAGTGCACCGTGCTAGACCTCCCACACGTGATTGCTGGCGCACCTACCAGCCGCGACGTGCAGTTTGTTGCTGGCGATGTGTTTGAGTACGTACCACAAGCCGACGCTATCCTTCTGAAGGTACACTACAGTAGGACATTATACTATGCTATTTGTTCATTCAATTGAATTACATATACGTACGTACGTACCTACTATATGTGTTGTTGTTCATTCCTTCTCAGTGGATTCTAACTATGTGGCAAGACGAGGGTGCCGTCAATATACTACGGCGGTGCAAGGAAGCTATACCTGCTGGAGGGAAGGTGATAATCTTCGATGGCATGGTAGATTCTGGGACGTCACAGGATGTTATTCTCAAGGAGACGCAAGTTCTATTCGATATCGTGATGATGGGTGTCGATGGGGTCGAACGAGACGAGCAGCAGTGGAAGAAGATATTCGTTGAAGCAGGATTTGGGGACTATAAGATCACTCCAGTGGGACATCGATCCATCATTGAAGTCTACCCATGAATGAATGCATACATGGTTTGGGGTGGTTCGTCTACTATTGAATCCTACCACATGGTTTTCTACCAAAATAAGCTCACTTTTGAGCACTCCGTTGTATTATTTGGGTTCTTTCACACACCCAAACTGCTGTGACTTTCATTTTGAGCAACACGAGATTTTCATCCTTTGTTCCATAAAGATTCCCAATTTTTTTAATGCTTTCATGCTTTGGTCGTTGGTTATACCCGGTAATTACCCCGTGGGCAAACCCTGTGCCGAGCTCTACCCGATCGGCCTTTATTTGAAAGGGGGCAAATGAAATGTCTCCACCTTATGTGCAGCCACAGTGCAGACTGGATAAGTGAAAAAATTTTATTATTTCAGTTGTCCTGCCGTTTTTTTTTTGCGATAAAGGCCTCTACTACAGATCGCCGGGACCAACAAGGTACTGCAGATCGGGACATCACACGCGGCCTGCTTTAGACGTTGCGCACGATTTGCTTAACCGTCTCTAGTGATTGGTGAGGATGAGCCGTGAACACACATACGGTTTAAGACCCATGTGCGACACTGGAAACAGCCCACACGATTGGCGATAAATATGTGTGTGCTAAATTGATGTTGTCACATATACGATTTTATGTTTGCTGCTGCGTTTGCTTCTTGCCAAGCTTGCAAATCATTTCATATTTAAATCATAAAAATGTGCTACCTTACTGTTGTCGCACGCTTTTTTTATTTTTTTATTTTTTTTGTGTTTGCTTGTTGCCAAGCTCGCAAAGCATTTAGCATTTAAACACGGCTTGCAAAGTTAGCTGAACGCACAGGTTTCCGCAGCCCTGATTCACTCGAAATTATTGCTGCTCGTCTGGAGCACCTCCACCGGTAACCCCCAAAACTTGACCGGCAACCGCGCCGGCAACGCGGTTGGGCGCCAATGCCCAAATCCACGGCAGTTTGGGGGCCCCTCCCACACCGGCAACCCCCAATGATCACAATCCAAAAATACCACACAAATAAAATGCAAATAAACTTCATAAAAAAAATGAAACTCCATGGGCACTAGCACCCATGGTTTTATTGATATAGAAGAAGCATCCCTCATGAGAATTCCAGAAATTCGTCCCCGACGTGGATCGAACTCTGGTCGTTAGGTTTACAATCATGCGCCCCCAACCACTGGGCTATGCCCACGTCCTCAATAAACTTCATAGATAGATAGCAAGGAACAAGCTCGGCACCACAAGATCCCGGCACCAGCAAGTTCATACATAAATACAAAATAAAACAAAAGAAACCTAGCTTCCCAGGCCTAGGTTGCGCCGACGCCCGCCGCCGGCCACCACACGCGCTCCCCTAGTCGATGTCGACTTGGTTCACCTGGAATGCACGCTCCGGGGGAAAGTCCGCCGGAGGAGGCAGCGTACGCAGGGGCTTGGGGCAGGGGATGCCATCATCGGGGACGGGCTCGGCCTCCTCCTCCTCGCGGCCTCGTGCGCATACATGTCAGGTACGGGCTCGGCCTCCTCCTTCACCCCACCGTGGCGGCGTGGGACCGTCGTCATCGTCGTTGACGGGCTCGGCATGTGCTGTAGCCCTCCCCCCACCGCAGCGGTGATTCTCCCATCGACGAGGAGAGGGAGACGCACCGCGGATACGCTCGCCAAGATGGACGGGGATGCGTGACCGGGAGAGCACCGACACCATTGGCAGGTGCACATCCGGCACGGCACCGCCTTCTTCGCTGCCCAGAGAGTGCGTGCGAGCTCGATGCGCATGTTCACCCTGTTGCGCGGCTTGGAGCGGCGCTTCTTCTTTGAGGAGCTGGCCTCGCCGTCCTACTGGGTAGGAGTGGTCCAACACAGGGCGGGCTGGCTCGCTACGGATGGGGAAGGAAGAGGAGGGGAGTGCGACGGTGAAAGGGACGCGGGGCCCTCTTAAGGGCGTCGTAGGAAGGAGGAGCGGCCACAGGGCCATTACTCCGGCGCTCGGGAGCGGCGCCGTCACGCGTCACCGACAACTGCGGTCGTCCCAGTGAGCGGCCACGTCAACCCGCCAGCGAGCGGTCACGTTGATTGATTTCGTTGACCGGGGCGTTGGGAGGCTACCAAGCAGGCCGTTGGGGAGGCGAGACGCCTCGTCTGGCGTGGCCACACTGTCGCGCGTTGCCCGCACCCCCAGCCCAGCCCCTGGTTGCCGGGGCTGGCTACGGGCTGCCGGACAGCTAGGAGGGAGGCCCAAACTGCCGGCAGCAGTTGGGGCGTGCCGGTGTGGGCCAGATTTTGGCTGCAACCCCCAATCCAGTTGGTGGCCGGGTTGGGGGCTACCGGTGGAGGTGCTCTTACTACTCAAAATCTGAATGATGTTTAAACTAATATTTTGATACCATGCAAACTAATTATTAATAAGCAATCATTTATAAGGAGATATGGTGGCAAACAAACAAACTATTAACTAATTTTAAATGCTTCGAGTTAAGACTCTAGATGTTGGTATAGTACTACCTCTCTCTCAGTTTACAGGGCGTGCGCGTACCCCTAGGTCGTCAATTTGCCAACCTAATACACGTCATATATTACAAAAAGTATACCAATATAAACTTGAGATGTTCTATTTTCAAAAGATATAATTTTTGTGTTATATAGTTTATATTAAAGTGATAAAATTGGCAACCTAGGTATACGCGTATGACTTGTAAACTGAAACGGAGGTAGTACATGATGATCAACATCTGTGATTTTAATCATGAAACAATTTATCATTTCTAAATAGTCAAGCGAACATATGATGGCAATCGCTCCCACCTTAAGAAGAATTTTGGACTTCTAGCCGAGGTACTCGTCGATGGATCTCTACTGTCAATTTAATCGCCATTCCATCAAAACGGAGCCACTCCTCATCCACCTTTGCGCTTGGATAGACCACTTCATATATCTATTCCTTTTCCTTTACAATGTACTTTAAATAGTAGCGTCATAAAGTAAAAAATCTAGCTGAATTTCGTTGTCAAAGAACCGATGCTCTTTTATTTTTGATTTTAATTATATTTTACCATTCTCAAAATTCTAATTAATCAAGTATATTGAATTTTATATGAGCATACACACGTTCAATGTTGTTCATGTCAAATATATACTCCGTCCTTAAAGTGGATATATATCTACATCTATGTTTCGACATGTCAGATTGATGAGCCAGTATGTGGCACGCTATATATCTTAGAATCGAGTAAGGTAATTAAATAGATTAAAGCCCTAGATTGTGGCTAAATCTTTTTTTCAACAATCATCAAATTTAATGCGACTCTCGATCTGATCTAGTAGCATTATTGTATTATGGATTCCCAACAGATTGATAATTTGCCCTCCATCCTACACAATATTTATGTGGATGTGTTGGTCTTTGAGCATGTAGGATCATCTCTGAATTTAGTGTATGCTAGGAAGGATTGTAAACAATAAGAGGTGTAGAGCAACTAGCATGGAAGGTCGCATCGGTCAGACATGGTTTTTATGAAAATTAAAAGACGGGACCTTAGATTGGTTTTTTTTTCGAAAAGGGGGGACCATAGTTTGGTGACCGGCATGGCTATAAGGCCCTTCCCAGTGCTCCACGGTGGACAGGTGCTAAGCATGCCACATAAGCAAAAAAAATGACATGGCACAACAATTAAGGAGGAGAGAGAACCCTTTGGTGACATCAGGAAGAACCAATGCCAAGCGCGTGAACCTAGGCAAACCACTTAAATGAAACAAGTTGACCAATGGATGAAAGATTTTAGGTGCTCACTCATTAAATATAGTGTGCTTAGCAACAACAAGTTAAGCACCTATGCATTGGGGAGTTCAGTTGTTAAGGTATTTAATGCACTTAGCACCCCATCTAAGCACCTTTGCATTGGAAGAGATCTAACCATACTTAAGTTAGGATGAGCAACCGACATGTGAGTAGGATGCCTCGGACAAAGCGTCCATAGAAATTAATATCAGACCGGCACGCCTTCAGATTTGGTGCTCACTTTATTGACATCTATAATATGTTACTACTTTATGTTATTACCTTAAATGGGGGTAATAAAATAAGTGTGATGTTATACAACTTCTGATTTATTAGGCAATACATCCATTTTGTATTTGGGCATACTCGCTCCGTCCTGTTATAATCTACATTCTACCAATTCTAAGACAAATTAGTAAAGCATTTAAAGTTACTACTCCCTCTAGTCGGGTTTGTAGGGCCTACACGTACACCTAGGTCATCAGTTTTATTAATATAATATAAATTATGTGATATAAAAATTATACAACTAGAAAGTTCAAATGTTTTATTACTCAATGATATATTTTTGTGTGATATAATTTATATTCAATTAGTTAAATTAATAACCTAGGGATACATGCAGGACATATACACCCAACACGAGGGAGTACTTTTATATGTGACTAACCACTGCATGCTACATTGAGATTGATGAAATCCAAGAGAGCAAAACTGCTTCGTTTTCTGTGCAGTTATTGATTTTGAAGCAACAATTAATGTCCAAAAGCAAGAATGTAGAATAATATTTGGACAAATTTTGAGTCTAAAATGTAGATTAAAACCGGACACAGGGAGTATGATGTTAGATTAACATAAGGCCTTTCACAATACTCCCTCCGGCCAGTTTTAATCTACATTCTATATCTAAAGTTTATCTAATATTAATCTACATTCTAAAATTTAGACATTAATTGTTTCTTGGTTTGGCGCCTTAATTTATTTTATAACAAGGGGGTCTATTAGACTAGTCATAGTGAGAAATAGACTAGGAAAATGCATATGTTACTACTGTATGTTATTACCTTTATAGGGGATAATAACATAAGTGTGGTGTCATACAACTTCTGATTTATTAGGTAATACATCCATAGGAAGCTCCAAAATTGCAAACACACGTGCAGTCCACGTAGAATGACCACGAGGTCGGGGCCTCCGCCGCTCCCTGCGGACTAGCTACCTCAGACCGAGCGGCGCGCCCGCGCCACGACCAGTGCTAGTGTCGTCGGTGCAAAGGGATGGGACGCCAGCGCTGCACCAGAGATGCGGCGGCACATGCGGAACCTGGCGGCGGTGTTCCAGTACGACCATGAATACTACAACGAGACATTTTGCACGGCGTTCCTCGCCTAGGACAACGCCGCACGCCGCAGCTTCACCTTCCTCGATGATTTCCAACCGTGGGACCATGACGACCTCCGGGAGCTCTCCGCCAATGACGAGGTCGACGACCACGGCCCCCATGGACACCGACGAGCAGGGGGAGTCTGCCGGCGCAGTCCCTTATGATGACGACCCGGAAATGTTCGACCAGGCAAATGCCAAGTCGGTCGACGACAAGGACGTGATGTGGTTCACTAGTAGAAAAAGGGCCTATTGTCCCGGTTGGTAAGGGCCTTTAGTCCCGGTTGGTGAACCGGGACTAAAGAGTCGGTACTAATCCAGAACCGGGACTAAAGGCCGCGGCCACGTGGAGCTCCACCTTTAGTCCCGGTTGGTAGGGACTAAAGGAAATTTTATGATTTTTTTTGGAATTTTTTTTGATTTTTTTTATTTTCAAATTTCTGAATTATTTTAACCTCTAATCTCTAATTAGCACCCCTCATCACTGCTCAATTTATCCTCTAATCTCTAATCACCCCTCATCATTCCAAATCATCTAACTTCTCGAACAGTCACCCATCCTCCCACTCCCCCAGCCTGAGCACGCTTAACTTCCGGGTTCTATTCTCCCTCGTTTCCAAGTCTGCACTTGTTGTTTTCCTGACAATAATAATATGTCAATCCTATTAACCCTCAGGAATTTTGCTTGAACATGAAGTGACACATTTCACTGTTTGAGTTTGAAACTATTGTTTTTAAAAAACAATAATTATTTAGAAAACAATAGTTATTTTGAATAATTAGTTTGACCATTGTTTGACCACAGTTTGACCAAAATTCAAAATAACTAAAATAATTATTTAGTAACACTAATATTCTAGAATAATTAGTTTGACCATTGTTTGACCACAGTTTGACCAGATTTGACCAAAATTCAAAATAACTGAAATAATTATTTAGTAACACTAATATTCTAGAATAATTAGTTTGACCATTGTTTGACCACAGTTTGAAATTTTTTCGATTTTTTCCACTCTAGATCTTAAAAACCACGTAACTTTTTTCTGTTAGGTTTTTGAGGATTTTGAAAATGTTTAACGGGGTTCCCCCGGTTAAATTTGGATGTAACTTTTTGAGTAGATGATTTTTCATATAAATAACTTTTTCATCCGAGTTAGTATGCAAAAGTTATGCCCATCTTTACAAATTCCAGAGAGATTTTGCAAATAAAGTCGGAATTCACATTTGCAAATTTTCCCAACAACTAGACCACATATCACATGGGAAACTTATTTTCTTTTATTTTTTTGACATTTCCATCATTTTCTTTTATTTTTTTAAAACTGAAAAGGCGATCCTGGAGGGGTAGACTTTGAAAATGGGACCTTTAGTCCCGGTTTGTGGCACGAACCGGGACTAAAGGTCTCAACCCCATTAGCACCGGTTCGTGGCACGAACCGGGACTAAAGGTCTCATCTTTAGTCCCGGTTTGAGGCATGAACCGGGACTAAACGGCATCGCACCCTTTAGTCCCGGTTTGAGGCACAAACCGGGACTAAAGGGCACAGGTGAACCGGGTATTCAAACTAGTAATGGCGCACCACACACACGGTGCGCCACTACTAACATTTTTTTTGCAAAACTAGTAATGGCGCACCATCTAACTGGTGCTCATTAGTAACCAGGGATACTAATGGCGCATTTGTAGGTGGTGCGCCATTAGTAACCTGGGACCATCTAGATATTTTGGACAGCCACCTACCACACTCACTTTCCCCACTTCATTCTTCCACCTCCTCCAAGCTTGTCTCGGCTGCCTCCTCCTCCTCACCTCATTTGCACCATAGATTCATCCAAATTAAGTGGTTAAATTACCTTTTTTTGATAGGTAAGTAAGGGGAAAGCTTTCTTCATGTTGTAGATCTACTTTTTTCTCCCTCCAACAACGTGCACATGCACTTTTTATGGCCTAACTAGATCTATGTATGTTTGTGGTGTTGCATATATGTTTGTGTTTGCAGGTACCGGTATTTGAAATGCGATAGTTGCCAATATTTTGCCGGAATGTTGATTCATTTCCGTTTCGGCGAGAATTTGGCACTATGCATTCTTTTTGGTCCTATTTTTAGGCAAAGTCATGCCAAATTATTTCTTGGTTCTAAAATATCGTTTTTCTCTACCCCACAGGCGACCATGGTCCGGACGATGACCGAAGGCATCGTGAATATGTTTTTGAGCTCCGCGAAGGCCGAGATGCTTCAAAAGAATGAGACGGAGATAAAATGTCCGTGTAGAAGATGCAAGCTGAGGAGCCTTATGGACCCGGGTTCCGTACAGGTGCGGGACCACCTGCTCTTGCGTTGTTTCATGGATGGCTATCGGTGGCAAGGTGATGAAGATGATTATGAAGTCGTCCATGGGGGCCGGGCAAGAAATGAGGAAGGGCAGCAAGACAACCACGGCGAGGGCGGGCGAGAAGACGAAGAATCTCCAGGACATGATCACGAAGTAGATGTAGTACATAGTTATCATGTAGAAGATGCCAGACATGATGATGAGGAAGATGCCGGAGCAGACGAAGGGCATGATCACGAAGATGAAGATGCCGGAGCAGACGAGGATGGACCATCGATGGGCTGAGTGCAGGACCCTCATATTCAAAAGCTGCTTCTCAAGCAGACAGGTAACGCAAGAGCTGTCGCCCGAGAGAAAGCCAAGCTGGATCAACTGGAGATAGACGCGGTTACTCCATTGTATGAAGGATGCAGGCTCGAGGATACCCGCCTGAAAGTAACGCTCATGGATCTGGAGATGAAGGTAAAACACAAACTGACCGACGCATGCTTCGACGAGAACATGTCATTCTGGCACGAACGTCTTCCCAAGGGGAACAAGTGCCCGACCATTTTCGAGGAGGCGAAGAAAATTGTGTGTCCTCTAGATTTACCGCACGTGAAATACCATGATTGCATGAACAATTGCATCATTTATCGGGACGAGCACGCGGATTCTACCATATGTCCGGTGTGCAGCGTCACTCGATACAAGAAGCGGAAGAAAGCTCCTCGAAAAGTGGTGTGGTACTTTCCGATCACTCCTCGTTTGCCGCGGTATTTCGCAGACCCTAGTTGGACCAGAGTTTGACCATTGTTTAACCAGATTTGACCAAAACTCAAAATAACTGAAATAATTATTTAGTAACACTAATATTCTAGAATAATTAGTTTGACCATTGTTTGACCACAGTTTGAAATTTTTTCGATTTTTTCCACTCTAGATCTTAAAAGCCCCGTAACTTTTTTTTGTTAGGTTTTTGAGGATTTTGAAAATGTTTAACGGGGTTCCCCGAGTTAAATTTGGATGTAACTTTTTGAGTAGATGATTTTTCATATAAATAACTTTTTCATCCGAGTTAGTATGCAAAAGTTATGCCAATTTTTACAAATTCCAGAGAGATTTTGCAAATAAAGTCGAAATTCACATTTGCAAATTTTCCCAACAACTAGACCACATATCACATGGGAAACTTATTTTCTTTTATTTTTTTTGACATTTCCATCATTTTCTTTTATTTTTTTAAACTGAAAAGGCGATCCAAGGGGGGGGGGGGGGTAGAGTTTGAAAATGGGACCTTTAGTCCCGGTTCGTGGCACGAACCGGGACTAAAGGTCTCAACCCCATTAGCACCGGTTCGTGGCACGAACCGGGACTAAAGGTCTCATCTTTAGTCCCGCTTTGAGGCACGAACCGGGACTAAAGGGCATCGCACCCTTTAGTCCCGGTTTGAGGCACAAACCGGGACTAAAGGGCACAGGTGTACTGGGGTATTCAAAGTAGTAATGACGCACCACACACACGGTGCGCCACTACTAACATTTTTTTGCAAAACTAGTAATGGCGCACCATCTAACTGGTGCGTCATTAGTACCCAGGGTTACTAATGGCG
Organism: Triticum aestivum; assembly: GCF_018294505.1. Taxonomy (NCBI): domain Eukaryota; kingdom Viridiplantae; phylum Streptophyta; class Magnoliopsida; order Poales; family Poaceae; genus Triticum; species Triticum aestivum. The sequence goes on from NC_057804.1 coordinate 663,626,909, forward strand.
CGTTTGTAGGTGGTGCGCCATTAGTAACCTGGGACCATCTAGATATTTTGGACAGCCACCTACCACACTCACTTTCCCTACTTCATTCTTCCACCTCCTCCTCCAAGCTTGTCTCGGCTGCCTCCTCCTCCTCACCTCATTTGCTCCATAGATTCATCCAAATTAAGTGGTTAAATTACCTTTTTTTGATAGGTAAGTAAGGGGAAAGCTTTCTTCATGTTGTAGATCTACTTTTTTCTCCCTCCAACAACGTGCACATGCGCTTTTTATGGCCTAACTAGATCTATGTATGTTTGTGGTGTTGCATATATGTTTGTGTTTGCAGGTACCGGTATTTGAAATGCGATAGTTGCCAATATTTTGCCGGAATGTTGATTCATTTCCGTTTCGGCGAGAATTTGGCACTATGCATTCTTTTTGGTCCTATTTTTAGGCAAAGTCATGCAAAATTATTTCTTGGTTCTAAAATATCATTTTGCTCTATCCCGCAGGCGACCATGGTCCGCACGATGACCGAAGGCATCGTGAATAGGTTTTTGAGCTCCGCGAAGGCCGAGATGCTTCAAAAGAACGAGATGGAGATAAGATGTCCGTGTCGAAGATGCAAGCTGAGGAGCCTTATGGACCCGGGTTCCGTACAGGTGCGGGACCACCTGCTCTTGCGTTGTTTCATGGATGGCTATCGGTGGCAAGGTGATGAAGATGATTATGAAGTCGTCCATGGGGGCCGGGCAAGAAATGAGGAAGGGCAGCAAGACAACCGCGGCGAGGGCGGGCGAGAAGACGAAGAATCTCCAGGACATGATCACGAAGTAGATGTAGTACACAGTTATCATGTAGAAGATGCCGGACATGATGATGAGGAAGATGCCGGAGCAGACGAAGGGCATGATCACGAAGATGAAGATGCCGGAGCAGACGAGGATGGACCATCGATGGGCTGAGTGCAGGACCCTCATATTCAAAAGTTGCTTCTCAAGCAGATGGATAACGCAAGAGCTGTCGCCCGAGGGAAAGCCAAGCTGGATCAACTGGAGATAGACGCGGTTACTCCATTGTATGAAGGATGCAGGCCCGAGGATACCCGCCTGAAAGTAACGCTCATGGCTCTGGAGATGAAGGTAAAACACAAACTGACCGACGCATGCTTCGACGAGAACATGTCATTCTGGCACGAACGTCTTCCCAAGGGGAACAAGTGCCCGACCAGTTTCGAGGAGGCGAAGAAAATCGTGTGTCCTCTAGATTTACCGCACGTGAAATACCATGATTGCATGAACAATTGCATCATTTATCGGGACGAGCACGCGGAGTCTACGATATGTCCTGTGTGCAGCATCACTAGATTAAAGGAGAGGAAGAAAGCTCCTCGAAAAGTGGTGTGGTACTTTCCGATCACTCCTCGTCTGCAGCGGTATTTCGCGGACGCTAGTTTGACCACAGTTTGACCATTGTTTGACCAGATTTGACCAAAATTCAAAATAACTGAAATAATTATTTAGTAACACTAATATTCTAGAATAATTAGTTTGACCATTGTTTGACCATTGTTTGACCACGACCACAGTTTGAATTTTTTTCGATTTTTTCCACTCTAGATCTTAAAAGCCCTGTAACTTTTTTCTATTATGTTTTTGAGGATTTTGAAAATGTTTAACGGGGTTCCCCCAGTTAAATTTGGATGTAACTTTTTGAGTAGATGATTTTTCATATAAATAACTTTTTCATCCGAGTTAGTATGCAAAAGTTATGCCCATTTTTACAAATTCTAGAGAGATTTTGCAAAGAAAGTCAAAATTCACATTTGCAAATTTTCCCAACAACTAGACCACATATCACATGGGAAACTTATTTTCTTTTATTTTTTTTGACATTTCCATCATTTTCTTTTATTTTTTATTAAACTGAAAAGGCGATCCACAAGGGGGGGGGGAGGGTAGAGTTTGAAAATGGGACCTTTAGTCCCGATTCGTGGGAAACTTATTTTCTTTTATTTTTTTGACATTTCCATCATTTTATTTTATTTTTTCTAAAACTGAAAAGGCAATCCACGAGGGGGGGGGGGTTGAGTTTGAAAATGGGACCTTTAGTCCCGGTTCGTGGCACGAACCGGGACTAAAGGTCTCAACCCCATTAGCACCGGTTCGTGGCACGAACCGGGACTAAAGGTCTCATCTTTAGTCCCGCTTTGAGGCACGAACCGGGACTAAAGGGCATCGCACCCTTTAGTCCCGGTTTGAGGCACAAACTGGGACTAAAGGGCACAGGTGAACTGGGGTATTCAAACTAGTAATGGCGCACCACACACACGGTGCGCCACTACTAACATTTTTTTTGCAAAACTAGTAATGGCGCACCATCTAACTGGTGCGTCATTAGTAACCAGGGTTACTAATGGCGCGTTTGTAGGTGGTGCGCCAGTAGTAACTTGGGACCATCTAGATATTTTGGACAGCCACCTACCACACTCACTTTCCCCACTTCATTCTTCCACCTCCTCCTCCAAGCCTGTCTCGGCTGCCTCCTCCTCCTCACCTCATTTGCACCATAGATTCATCCAAATTAAGTGTTAAATTACCTTTTTTTGATAAGTAAGTAAGGGGAAAGCTTTCTTCATGTTGTAGATCTACTTTTTTCTCCCTCCAACAACGTGCACATGCGCTTTTTATGGCCTAACTAGATCTATGTATGTTTGTGGTGTTGCATATATGTTTGTGTTTGCAGGTACCGGTATTTGAAATGCGATAGTTGCCAATATTTTGCCGGAATGTTGATTCATTTCCGTTTCGGCGAGAATTTGGCACTATGCATTCTTTTTGGTCCTATTTTTAGGCAAAGTCATGCAAAATTATTTCTTGGTTCTAAAATATCATTTTGCTCTATCTCGCAGGCGACCATGGTCCGCACGATGACCGAAGGCATCGTGAATAGGTTTTTGAGCTCCGCGAAGGCCGAGATGCTTCAAAAGAACGAGATGGAGATAAGATGTCCGTGTCGAAGATGCAAGCTGAGGAGCCTTATGGACCCGGGTTCCGTACAGGTGCGGGACCACCTGCTCTTGCGTTGTTTCATGGATGGCTATCGGTGGCAAGGTGATGAAGATGATTATGAAGTCGTCCATGGGGGCCGGGCAAGAAATGAGGAAGGGCAGCAAGACAACCGCGGCGAGGGCGGGCGAGAAGACGAAGAATCTCCAGGACATGATGATGAGGTAGATGTAGTACACAGTTATCATGTAGAAGATGCCGGACATGATGATGAGGAAGATGCCGGAGCAGACGAAGGGCATGATCACGAAGATGAAGATGCCGGAGCAGACGAGGATGGACCATCGATGGGCTGAGTGCAGGACCCTCATATTCAAAAGTTGCTTCTCAAGCAGATGGATAACGCAAGAGCTGTCGCCCGAGGGAAAGCCAAGCTGGATCAACTGGAGATAGACGCGGTTACTCCATTGTATGAAGGATGCAGGCCCGAGGATACCCGCCTGAAAGTAACGCTCATGGCTCTGGAGATGAAGGTAAAACACAAACTGACCGACGCATGCTTCGACGAGAACATGTCATTCTGGCACGAACGTCTTCCCAAGGGGAACAAGTGCCCGACCAGTTTCGAGGAGGCGAAGAAAATCGTGTGTCCTCTAGATTTATCGCACGTGAAATACCATGATTGCATGAACAATTGCATCATTTATCGGGACGAGCACGCGGAGTCTACGATATGTCCTGTGTGCAGCATCACTAGATTAAAGGAGAGGAAGAAAGCTCCTCGAAAAGTGGTGTGGTACTTTCCGATCACTCCTCGTCTGAAGCGGTATTTCGCGGACGCTAGTTTGACCACAGTTTGACCATTGTTTGACCAGATTTGACCAAAATTCAAAATAACTGAAATAATTATTTAGTAACACTAATATTCTAGAATAATTAGTTTGACCATTGTTTGACCATTGTTTGACCACGACCACAGTTTGAATTTTTTTCGATTTTTTCCACTCTAGATCTTAAAAGCCCTGTAACTTTTTTCTATTATGTTTTTGAGGATTTGAAAATGTTTAACGGGGTTCCCCCAGTTAAATTTGGATGTAACTTTTTGAGTAGATGATTTTTCATATAAATAACTTTTTCATCCGAGTTAGTATGCAAAAGTTATGCCCATTTTTACAAATTCTAGAGAGATTTTGCAAAGAAAGTCAAAATTCACATTTGCAAATTTTCCCAACAACTAGACCACATATCACATGGGAAACTTATTTTCTTTTATTTTTTTGACATTTCCATCATTTTCTTTTATTTTTTATTAAACTGAAAAGGCGATCCACAAGGGGGGGGGAGGGTAGAGTTTGAAAATGGGACCTTTAGTCCCGATTCGTGGGAAACTTATTTTCTTTTATTTTTTTGACATTTCCATCATTTTATTTTATTTTTTCTAAAACTGAAAAGGCAATCCACGAGGGGGGGGGGTTGAGTTTGAAAATGGGACCTTTAGTCCCGGTTCGTGGCACGAACCGGGACTAAAGGTCTCAACCCCATTAGCACCGGTTCGTGGCACGAACCGGGACTAAAGGTCTCATCTTTAGTCCCGCTTTGAGGCACGAACCGGGACTAAAGGGCATCGCACCCTTTAGTCCCGGTTTGAGGCACAAACCGGGACTAAAGGGCACAGGTGAACTGGGGTATTCAAACTAGTAATGGCGCACCACACACACGGTGCGCCACTACTAACATTTTTTTTGCAAAACTAGTAATGGCGCACCATCTAACTGGTGCGTCATTAGTAACCAGGGTTACTAATGGCGCGTTTGTAGGTGGTGCGCCAGTAGTAACTTGGGACCATCTAGATATTTTGGACAGCCACCTACCACACTCACTTTCCCCACTTCATTCTTCCACCTCCTCCTCCAAGCCTGTCTCGGCTGCCTCCTCCTCCTCACCTCATTTGCACCATAGATTCATCCAAATTAAGTGTTAAATTACCTTTTTTTGATAAGTAAGTAAGGGGAAAGCTTTCTTCATGTTGTAGATCTACTTTTTTCTCCCTCCAACAACGTGCACATGCGCTTTTTATGGCCTAACTAGATCTATGTATGTTTGTGGTGTTGCATATATGTTTGTGTTTGCAGGTACCGGTATTTGAAATGCGATAGTTGCCAATATTTTGCCGGAATGTTGATTCATTTCCGTTTCGGCGAGAATTTGGCACTATGCATTCTTTTTGGTCTTATTTTTAGGCAAAGTCATGCAAAATTATTTCTTGGTTCTAAAATATCGTTTTGCTCTACCCCGCAGGCGACCATGGTCCGCACGATGACCGAAGGCATCATGAATAGGTTTTTGAGCTCCGCGAAGGCCGAGATGCTTCAAAAGAACGAGACGGAGATAAGATGTCCGTGTCGAAGATGCAAGCTGAGGATCCTTATGGACCCGGGTTCCGTACAGGTGCGGGACCACCTGCTCTTGCGTTGTTTCATGGATGGCTATCGGTGGCAAGGTGATGAAGATGATTATGGAGTCGTCCATGGGGGCCGGGCAAGAAATGAGGAAGGGCAGCAAGACAACCGCGGCGAGGGCGGGCGAGAAGACGAAGAATCTCCAGGACATGATGATGAGGAAGATGCCGGAGCAGACGAAGGGCATGATCACGAAGATGAAGATGCCGGAGCAGACGAGGATGGACCATCGATGGGCTGCCTGCAGGACCCTCATATTCAAAAGATGCTTCTCAAGAAGACGGATAACGCAAGAGCTGTCGCCCGAGAGAAATCCAAACTGGATCAACTGGAGATAGACGCGGTTACTCCATTGTATGAAGGATGCAGGCCCGAGGATACCCGCATGAAAGTAACGCTCATGGCTCTGGAGATGAAGGTAAAACACAAACTGACCGACGCATGCTTCGACGAGAACATGTCATTCTGGCACGAACGTCTTCCCAAGGGGAACAAGTGCCCGACCGGTGTCGAGGAGGCGAAGAAAATCGTGTGTCCTCTAGATTTACCGCACGTGAAATACCATGATTGCATGAACAATTGCATCATTTATCGGGACGAGCACGCGGAGTCTACCATATGTCCGGTGTGCAGCGTCACTCGATACAAGAAGAGGAAGAAAGCTCCTCGAAAAGTGGTGTGGTATTTTCCGATCACTCCTCGTCTGCAGCGGTATTTCGCGGACCCTAGTTTGACCACAGTTTGACCATTGTTTGACCAGATTTGAAGTAACACTAATATTCTAGAATAATTAGTTTGACCATTTTTTGACCACAGTTTGAAATTTTTTCAATTTTTTCCACTCTAGATCTTAAAAGCCCCTTAAATTTTTTTCTGTTAGGTTTTTGAGGATTTTGAAAATGTTTATCGGGGTTCCCCCGGTTAAATTTGGATGTAACTTTTTGAGTAGATGATTTTCATATAAATAACTTTTTCATCCGAGTTAGTATGCAAAAGTTATGCCCATTTTTACAAATTCCAGAGAGATTTTGCAAATAAAGTCGAAATTCACATTTACAAATTTTCCCAACAACTAGACCACATATCACATGGGAAACTTATTTTCTTTTATTTTTTTGACATTTCCATTATTTTCTTTTACTTTTTTTAAACTTAAAAGGCGATCGGGGGGGGGGGGGGGGGTAGAGTTTGAAAATGGGACCTTTAGTCCCGGTTCGTGGCACGAACCGGGACTAAAGGTCTCAACCCCATTAGCACCGGTTCGTGGCACGAACCGGGACTAAAGGTCTCATCTTTAGTCCAGCTTTGAGGCACGAACCGGGACTAAAGGGCATCGCCCCCTTTAGTCCCGGTTTGAGGCACAAACCGGGGCTAAAGGGCACAGGTGAACTGGGGTATTCAAACTAGTAATGGCGCACCACACACACGGTGCGCCACTACTAACATTTTTTTTGCAAAACTAGTAATGGCGCACCATCTAACTGGTGCGTCATTAGTAACCAGGGTTACTAATGGCGCATTTGTAGGTGGTGCGCCAGTAGTAACCTGGGACCATCTAGATATTTTGGACAGCCACCTAACACACTCACTTTCCCCACTTCATTCTTCCACCTCCTCCTCCAAGCTTGTCTCGGCTGCCTCCTCCTCCTCATCTCATTTGCACCATAGATTCATCCAAATTAAGTGGTTAAATTACCTTTTTTTTGATAGGTAAGTAAGGGGAAAGCTTTCTTCATGTTGTAGGTCTACTTTTTTCTCCCTCCAACAACGTGCACATGCACTTTTTATGGCCTGACTAGATCTATGTATGTTTGTGTTTGCAGGTACCGGTATTTAAAATGCGATAGTTGCCAATATTTTGCCGGAATGTTGATTCATTTCCGTTTCGGCGAGAATTTGGCACTATGCATTCTTTTTGGTCCTATTTTAGGCAAAGTCATGCCAAATTCTTTCTTGGTTCTAAAATATCGTTTTGCTCTACCCCGCAGGCGACCATGGTCCGCACGATGACCGAAGGCATCGTGAATAGGTTTTTGAGCTCCGCGAAGGCCGAGATGCTTCAAAAGAACGAGACGGAGATAAGATGTCCGTGTCGAAGATGCAAGCTGAGGAGCCTTATGAACCCGGGTTCCGTACAGGTGCGGGACCACCTGCTCTTGCGTTGTTTCATGGATGGCTATCGGTGGCAAGGTGATGAAGATGATTATGAAGTCGTCCATGGGGGTCGGGCAAGAAATGAGGAAGGGCAGCAAGACAACCGCGGCGAGGGCGGGTGAGAAGACGAAGAATCTCCAGGACATGATCACGGAGTAGATGTAGTACACAGTTATCATGTAGAAGATTCCGGACTTGATGATGAGGAAGATGCGGGAGCAGACGAAGGGCATGATCACGAAGATGAAGATGCTGGAGCAGACGAGGATGGACCATCGATGTGCTGGGTGCAGGACCCTCATATTCAAAAGTTGCTTCTCAAGCAGACGGATAATGCAGGAGATGTCGCCTGAGAGAAAGACAAGCTGGATCAACTGGAGATAGACGCGGTTACTCCATTGTATGAAGGATGCAGGCCCGAGGATACCCGCTTGAAAGTAACGCTCATGGCTCTGGAGATGAAGGTAAAACACAAACTGACCGACGCATGCTTCGACGAGAACATGTCATTCTGGCACGAACGTCTTCCCAAGGGGAACAAGTGTCCGACCAGTTTCGAGGAGGCGAAGAAAATCGTGTGTCCTCTAGATTTACCGCACGTGAAATACCATGATTGCATGAACAATTGCATCATTTATCGGGACGAGCACGCGGAGTCTACCATATGTCCGGTGTGCAGCGTCACTCGATACAAGAAGAGGAAGAAAGCTCCTTGAAAAGTGGTGTGGTACTTTCCGATCACTCCTTTGTCTGCAGCGGTATTTCGCGGACCCTAGTTTGACCACAGTTTGACCATTGTTTGACCAGATTTGACCAAAATTCAAAATAACTAAAAATAATTATTTAGTAACACTAATATTCTAGAATCATTAGTTTGACCATTGTTTGACCACAATTTGACCATAGTTTGAAATTTTTTCAATTTTTTCCACTCTAGATCTTAAAAGCCCCATAATTTTTTTTCTGTTAGGTTTTTGAGGATTTTGAAAATGATTAACGGGGTTCCCCCGGTTAAATTTGGATGTAACTTTTTGAGTAGATGATTTTTGTTATAAATAACTTTTTCATCCGAGTTAGTATGCAAAAGTTATGCCCATTTTTACAAATTCCAGAGAGATTTTGTAAATAAAGTCAAAATTCACATTTGTAAATTTTCCCAACAACTAGACCACATATCACATGGGAAACTTATTTTCTTTTATTTTTTTGACATTTCCACCATTTTTCTTTTATTTTTTTAAAACTGAAAAGGCGATCCAGGGGGTAGAGTTTGAAAATGGGACCTCTAGTCCCGGTTCGTGGCACGAACCGGGACTAAAGGTCTCAACCCCATTAGCACCGGTTCGTGGCACATACCGGGACTAAAGGTCTCATCTTTAGTCCCTGTTTGAGGCACGAACCGGGACTAAAGGGCATCACACCCTTTAGTCCCGGTTTGAGGCACAAACCGGGACTAAAGGGCACAGGTGAACTGGGACTAATGCATTAGCCGCACGAACCGGGACCAATGCTCACATTAGTCCCGGTTCGTGATTGAACCGGGACTAATGTGGATATTCGCCCGGAACCATAGCCCTGTTTTCTACTAGTGGTTGGGCTACCGCGGAAAAGGCGGAGCACGAGGCATCACTGCCTCCTCCACCACCGCTGCCGCCTCACGTGCCGCTTGAGGCCCCATCTATGGCATGATGGTTGCCGACGCGATGGCGTACGCGGCCCCGCCACCTCAGGCCCCCTTCTACCACTAGTAGGAGGCAATGCCGCCGCAGGCGTAGCTCATGTGGGCGCTGCAGGCCGCTGATCTACCATGGGCGCCGCCCTCCTTCATCGACTTTACCTCGGACCGATGGCGCTGACAGGGTAGGGTTTATGTTTTTCTAATGAATTTTGTAAATAAGTTTAAATTATATATGAATTATTCTAAATTTTGCGCTCTTTTATTTAGTTTCAATTTTTGGTGTTTTATGTTGGCAACGGGCCGCAGGAGGACACGATGGGTCGTGCCGCTGGGCAGTAGCCTGGCAGGCTAGACAACGACTCAAAATCTGTCTGCGGGCAGATGAATCCAGACAGAAGCGGACCGGACCAGGGCGCCGAAATGGGTCGTGCCGCTGGAGATGGTCCTTATTGCCAGGCTGACATGATGCAGATATTCATGTGCATGGTGTACCTTATTTATCGTTGATTTTAATGAGTTGTTCCACGCGCTCCACGAGGAGGATAGAACCACGTAAATCTGGCCATGAAGTTGATTTTTAAGCATGCCAGGGACCAAGACCCAGCATAGATACGCGCGTGGGAACAACTCATTCAACCTTACCATTAAAATCAGCGACAAAGGAAGGTCCACCGCAGGCATATGGATATCTACACCATGTCAGCTAGACGATAATGGATATGTGCATGTGACCTCGAGTAAGGTAGATGTGGCCATTTGTATCATCCAAAGGTGTAACCAAGTTGCGAACCAACCTATGGTTGTATGGTTAGAGGGACTGTGGTGTCCCCAGCGCATCAGAGTTCAAATCCTGGTGCTCGCATTTATTCCTGAATTTATTTCGGGATTTCCGGCGATGCGCATTCAGTGGAAAGAGATGTTCCCGTCGACGACGAGCCGCCTATGGTGACTACGTAAATCTCAACATGATATGCCGGCTCTGTCTTTCAGAGGTGCTCATAGGGATAGGGTGTGCGTATGTGCGTTTATAGGGGTGAGTCTGATGTTAAAAAAAAATGTGTAACCAAGTTAAAAAATCAATGGTTATTCTAGTTTTGACTTAAAATGTAGATATGCATCTTTTGAAGAAATAGTATTTTGTATTGTTTGCAACGATTACCTGTAAGAAGAAGAATTATTGATTGTTTTACATGCCATCGTTCAACTTAGTTATACTTTACTCCATCCGGTACAGTTGAACAGGCATGCACGTAATTTTAAAAAAGATCTTGACATTTAATTATGTAAACCAAATAGGAATCACATGACACAAAAATTATATCATTTCCTATTCAAAAGTATTTTTTGATGGTATATTTTGCATATTCTGTTGACTAAATTACCGTCAAAGTTATATGTTTATTTGTGTTTCCGCCTATTAAACTGTACCGGAAGGACTAGATGATACAATGGGCCCCCGATGCTTTGTTTTTGTGTGAGTGAATGAGTAATTCAGGCACTAACCCTTTGAGGGCATGTACAATGGTGGCATCACTTTGGTGTTGCCCCAGCCCATCCACGTAGGTTAGTAAGTTTGAGACCATCGTATCAAATCACTCTTGAAATGCGGCAGCCTCATTTTAGGACCACTCTTTTCTCTACTTTTTCATTTCTCGGCCTGACTTTCCTCCGAAACCACACGGCATGCAGCCTCCCACACACACAGCTCGCACCATGTAGCATGCTTTTGTCAGTCAGGAGGCAGTCTCCTCTGCAAGCACCCGCTTGGATCCGGCTTGCCTGCTCCCTCCCCATACTCCCATCCGTGCTCCCACTTCATCCTACGGCTGTCTTTTTTCTTTTTTTTTTCTAATTTAATCATCTCCCCTCGTGATTTTAAGGGGTGGGGCCGGGCCTTATTTTGGTCCAATCAAATCAAGCCACGTACGCGGGAGCACAGATGGGCACACACGGGGGAGCAGGCAAGTCTCGTCCCACCCGCTTTACCCTCTACACAGCAGTTTCAACCTTTGTGGACCACCCGAGCCTACGTGGATGGCTGGGGCATCTGTCCACCCTGTAGCATTGGCCATGCCCTTATCGTCTAGCTGACATGCTGTAGATATCCATGTGCCTGTGGTGGACCTTCCTTTGTGGCTGATTATAATGGTACAGTTGAGGTCACATGCACATATCCTTTAATGGTAAGGTTGAGGTCACATGCACATATCCATTATGGTCTAGCTGACACGGTCTAGATATCCATGTGCCTGTGGTGGACCTTCCTCTTGTCGCTGATTTTAGTGGTAAGGTTGAGGTCACATGCACATATCCTTTAACGGTAAGGTTGAGGTCACATGCACACATCCATTATCGTCTCACTGACATGGTGTAGATATCCATGTGCGTGCGGTGGACCTTCCTTTGTCGCTGATTTTAATGGTAAGGTTGAATGAGTTGCTCCCACGCGCTCCACGCGCTCCACGAGTTGCTTGCATAGTGGTCATAGTATTAGCAAACGACATTAGTTACTGTAGGATTTTGTTTTGAAGAGGCCATGTTATTTTTGGTGTCAGAGACCCTGCACTAGTAGTTCTACAGCTACCGTCTCACAGCAGAGGCCTCGATGTCTTATAGCGGCAGCTTAGCTAGTGTGCTGTGTTGGCGTGGTATTCAATCAGGGCTTGCAAAGTTAGCTGGACGCACAGGTTTCCGCAGCCCCAGATTCAGTCGATATTATTGCTGCTTGTATGGTGGTCATAGTAGTACTGCAAACGACATTAGTTACTGTAGGATTAGTTACTGCTCTTATATGCATGGTTTGAGGTGGTTCATCTGCTATTGAATCCTACCTGGTTTTCTACCAAAATAACCTCACTTTTGAGCAATCCGTTGTACTATTGTTTTCTACCAAAATAAGCTACCTGCTTCTTGAAGAAGAAGAGGCGAGCGAATTGCCGGGGGGACGGATAAACGCCGAGGTAACCCTCCATGACGGTCACCAGGCCAGAGAGCCAGAGAACGCCGTTCGCCGGTATGTGGTGCATCTGCAGCGAGAACTTGTCCAGGAAGTCGCGCAGGAAATCGCTCGCCAGGAGGCCAAATCCCTGGTTGAAGTGGGAGAGGAATACCACTGACTCGCCATCCAGAGCCACGGGAGCCTTCTCTCCTGGCGGCGCGAGGCGCATCACCACCAAATTCGCGGCGGGAGCTTCCGCTGGCGGCGAAGCCTCTCGATGTCCGCATCCGTGACGGTCGAGCCATCCCAGGCGCCAGCTGTGCCCCGTGCCACATGAGGGGCCATCAGGTGAGGAAGGGTGCGGGCTACGGTAGCGTGGAGATTGCGGAGGAGCTGGAGGAGAGCTATGGCGAAAAGGAATGGCACCGTCGCGAGGAGTAAGAACGAGTACTGAGACGGGAAAAAGTGAGCGAAATGTCCTCCTGCCTGTCTCGGCCTAAGTTAAGTACCACGCCAGTAAAAACGGCTGCACATCGTTGGCGGCGGCATGGGATCCTCTGCGCGTGAACGACCCCACATCGTGGTCGTTACGGCTTCCGGAAGAAGGAACCGTCACCCCCGTGGCCCACAGGAGATCGTGGCCACAATTACCTCACCAGAATAAATCCTGCAGTAAAAACCGGGTTGGGGACACGATTCGATGGGTCATGGCCACGTGGCTGACCCGTCGGTTCGCCGTCCGACAGCCCTCATCACCAAGCAGTAATGACGTATGGCCGCGAGCCCGACACCGCCCGTTCGGTTCCTCGAGGAGCCGAGCGACTGCATCCGTGAGCACCACGAGGCGGAGAATGTCTCAGCTGGAGAGCACCTCAAGTTAGGAAGGATCTCCAGCCGGATCAAGTATCTTCAAGGAACTCTTCTCAAGGGGGGAAATCTGGCAAGGTTCCCCACCCGGGCTTGTGGAACCTGGCCAGCTTCGGGGGCTATGTCGGGGATACGGTCCCCGGGTACCTACAGTCAACAAGTCAACAAAACAGAACGGCTACGCCACAGAAACCCTGGGCCAAAAAACGGAGGCCGCCCGACACAAAGCCCAACAGGCTTGTGATGGGACGGATGCCCGAATATGGCTAAGGAAAGCCCGTCTAAGGCTAAGGCTAAAGGGGGAAGAGGCCCGGCTGACCAATGCCCGACTGCCCAACACCCGACTGCTTGAAGAGGGCCGCCCAGCTAAAGGCATGGCTAAAAGCAGCCCAATGGTCCCTCCCAATGGCCTCGTCCGGTCGGGCTGGCCCCGGGCACCTCCGAGAAGGAGCCAGACTCCACCAGCCGGAATGATCCAAGCCGGATCTCCAGGGGATCTCCGGCTCCTCTGGCCAGGGGGACGTCAGCTAGCTTCCAGGAGAAGGAACTCGACTTCTCGATACAACGGGACACAAATGTCAACATGACGAAGCATGAGGTGTCAGAAAATATGCTCCTGCAGCACTGATACCTTCTAGTTTGTCTACCTACGAATGGTGCAGTCGAGGAGGTGGAGAGAGGTTTCCATTTCGGTGATAAAAGAGGAAAGCAGGCTAGCTCAGCCAGTCAGGTCATGTGGGCCTCCATAGTGACGCTAGTCGGTCCAGCTCACATGGGCCGCAGCCGAGGCGGAGGAAGACGCTGACCGGGAGGGTCCACAGCCGGGTAGCTAGAGCTGCAGACAGGTGGACCCAAATCAGGAAGAGAGGTGTAACCCGTGGCGCCCAAGTATAAGACGCCACGGTGCCCCTCCTGAGAGGGGGATCACCTTATTGTAATCCTAAAGCACGGAGACTAGTTCTTCTCCATAGCAACACAGCTCTAGGAGCACTGTGTTGTTTTCCACTGATAATCCATTACCAAGCAAGAGGAGAGGTGTTACCTCCAATGGAGGGCCACTTGAAGGAAATATGCCCTAGAGGCAATAATAAAGTTGTTAATTTATATTTCATAATAAATGTTTATTATTCATGCTAGAATTGTATTAACCGGAAGCTTGATACATGTGTGGATACATAGACAAGACTTCGTGTCCCTAGTAAGCCTCTACTAGACTAGTTCGTTAATCGAAGATGGTTAAGTTTCCTAGCCATGGACATGTGTAGTCATTTGATGAACGGGATCACATCATTGGGAGAATGATGTGATATACAAGACCCATCCGTTAGCTTAGCATAATGATCGTTCAGTTTTATTGCTACTGCTTTCTTCATGTGAAATACATATTCCTCTTACTATGAGTTTATGCAACTCCCGGACATCGAAGGAATGCCTTGTGTGCTATCAAACGTCACAACGCACTACTAGAAAAAATCCTATAGATAATATGGACATTAATGACGCACCACATGCGTCACTACTAAATAGCAGTGGTGCACCATGTGTTGGTGCGCCACTACTAACAAACTCTTTTTTCCAAACATAGTAATGGCGCACCAGGGCACAGTGCGCCATTACTAGTTTTAACTAGTAGTGGCGCACTAGTCACCCCGTGCGCCACTACTAACAATTTTTTTTACTTTTTTTCATAACTAGTATTAGTAATGGCGCACCACACACACGGTGCGCCACTACTAACAATTTTTTTGCAAAATTAGTAATGGCGCACCACCTAACTGGTGCGTCATTAGTAACCAGGGTTACTAATGACACATTTGTAGGTGGTGCGCCATTAGTAACCTGAGACCATCTAGATATTTTGGATAGCCACCTACCACACTCACTTTCCCCACTTCATTCTTCCACCTCCTCCTCCAAGCTTGTCTCGGCTGCCTCCTCCTCCTCACCTCATTTGCACCATAGATTCATCCAAATTAAGTGGTTAAATTACCTTTTTTTGATAGGTAAGTAAGGGGAAAGCTTTCTTCATGTTGTAGGTCTACTTTTTTCTCCCTCCAACAACGTGCACATGCACTTTTTATGGCCTGACTAGATCTATGTATGTTTGTGTTTGCAGGTACCGGTATTTGAAATGCGATAGTTGCCAATATTTTGCCGGAATGTTGATTCATTTCCGTTTCGGTGAGAATTTGGCACTATGCATTCTTTTTGGTCCTATTTTAGGCAAAGTCATGCCAAATTCTTTCTTGGTTCTAAAATATCGTTTTGCTCTACCCCGCAGGCGACCATGGTCCGCACGATGACCGAAGGCATCATGAATAGGTTTTTGAGCTCCGCGAAGGCCAAGATGCTTCAAAAGAATGAGATGGAGATAAGATGTCCGTGTCGAAGATGCAAGCTGAGGAGCCTTATGGACCCGGGTTCCGTACAGGTGCGGGACCACCTGCTCTTGCGTTGTTTCATGGATGGCTATCGGTGGCAAGGTGATGAAGATGATTATGAAGTCGTCCATGGGGGCCGGGCAAGAAATGAGGAAGGGCAGCAAGACAACCGCGGCGAGGGCGGGTGAGAAGACGAAGAATCTCCAGGACATGATCACGAAGTAGATGTAGTACGCAGTTATCATGTAGAAGATTCCGGACATGATGATGAGGAAGATGCCGGAGCAGACGAAGGGCATGATCACGAAGCTGAAGATGCCGGAGCAGACGAGGATGGACCATCGATGGGCTGGGTGCAGGACCCTCATATTCAAAAGTTGCTTCTCAAGCAGACGGATAACGCAGGAGATGTCGCCCGAGAGAAAGACAAGCTGGATCAGCTGGAGATAGATGCGGTTACTCCATTGTATGAAGGATGCATGCCCGAGGATACCCACCTGAAAGTAACGCTCATGGCTCTGGAGATGAAGGTAAAACACAAACTGACCGACGCATGCTTCGACGAGAACATGTCATTCTGGCACGAACGTCTTCCCAAGGGGAACAAGTGTCCGACCAGTTTCGAGGAGACGAAGAAAATCGTGTGTCCTCTAGATTTACCGCACGTGAAATACCATGATTGCATGAACAATTGGATCATTTATCAGGACGAGCACGCGGAGTCTACCATATGTCCGGTGTGCAGCGTCACTCGATACAAGAAGAGGAAGAAAGCTCCTTGAAAAGTGGTGTGGTACTTTCCGATCACTCCTTTGTCTGCAGCGGTATTTCGCGGACCCTAGTTTGACCACAGTTTGACCATTGTTTGACCAGATTTGACCAAAATTCAAAATAACAAAAAATAATTATTTAGTAACACTAATATTCTAGAATAATTAGTTTGACCATTGTTTGACCACAGTTTGACCATAGTTTTAAATTTTTTCAATTTTTTCCACTCTAGATCTTAAAAGCCCCATAATTTTTTTTCTGTTAGGTTTTTGAGGATTTTGAAAATGATTAACGGGGTTCCCCCGGTTAAATTTGGATGTAACTTTTTGAGTAGATGATTTTTGATATAAATAACTTTTTCATCCGAGTTAGTATGCAAAAGTTATGCCCATTTTTACAAATTCCAGAGAGATTTTGTAAATAAAGTCAAAATTCACATTTGTAAATTTTCCCAACAACTAGACCATATATCACATGGGAAACTTATTTTCTTTTATTTTTTTGACATTTCCACCATTTTTCTTTTATTTTTTTTAAAACTGAAAAGGCGATCCAGGGGGTAGAGTTTGAAAATGGGACCTCTAGTCCCGGTTCGTGGCACGAACCGGGACTAAAGGTCTCAACCCCATTAGCACCGGTTCGTGGCACGTACCGGGACTAAAGGTCTCATCTTTAGTCCCGGTTTGAGGCACGAACCGGGACTAAAGGGCATCACACCCTTTAGTCCCGGTTTGAGGCACAAACCGGGACTAAAGGGCACAGGTGAACCGGGACTAATGCATTAGCCGCACGAACCGGGACCAATGCTCACATTAGTCCCGGTTCGTGATTGAACCGGGACTAATGTGGATATTCGCCCGGAACCATAGCTCTGTTTTCTACTAGTGGTTGGGCTACCGCGGAAAAGGCGGAGCACGAGGCATCATTGCCTCCTCCACCACCGCTGCCGCCTCACGTGCCGCTTGAGGCCCCATCTATGGCATGATGGTTGCCGACGCGATGGCGTACGCGGCCCCGCCACCTCAGGCCCCCTTCTACCACTAGTAGGAGGCGATGCCGCCGCAGGCGTAGCTCATGTGGGCGCTGCAGGCCGCTGATCTACCATGGGCGCCGCCCTCCTTCATCGACTTTACCTCGGACCGATGGCGCTGACAGGGTAGGGTTTATGTTTTTCTAATGAATTTTGTAAATAAGTTTAAATTATATATGAATTATTCTAAATTTTGCGCTCTTTTATTTAGTTTCAATGTTTGATGTTTTATGTTGGCAACGGCCGCAGGAGGACACGATGGGTCGTGCCGCTGGGCAGTAGCCTGGCAGGCTAGACAACGACTCAAAATCTGTCTGCGGGCAGATGAATCCAGACAGAAGCGGACCGGACGAGGACGCCGAAATGGGTCGTGCCGCTGGAGATGGTCCTTATTGCCAGGCTGACATGATGCAGATATTCATGTGCATGGTGTACCTTACTTATCGTTGATTTTAATGAGTTGTTCCACGCGCTCCACGAGGAGGATAGAACCACGTAAATCTGGCCATGAAGTTGATTTTTAAGCATGCCAGGGACCAAGACCCAGCTTAGATACGCGCGTGGGAACAACTCATTCAACCTTACCATTAAAATCAGCGACAAAGGAAGGTCCACCGCAGGCATATGGATATCTACACCATGTCAGCTAGACGATAATGGATATGTGCATGTGACCTCGAGTAAGGTAGATGTGGTCATTTGTATCATCCAAAGGTGTAACCAAGTTGCGAACCAACCTATGGTTGTATAGTTAGAGGGACTGTGGTGTCCCCAGCGCATCAGAGTTGAAATCCTGGTGCTCGCATTTATTTCTGAATTTATTTCGGGATTTCCGGCGATGCGCATTCAGTGGAAAGAGATGTTCCCGTCGACGACGAGCCGCCTATGGTGACTACGTAAATCTGAACATGATATGCCGGCTCTGTCTTTCAGAGGTGCTCATAGGGGTAGGGTGTGCGTGTGTGCGTTTATAGGGGTGAGTCTGATGTTATAAAAAAGGTGTAACCAAGTTAAAAAATCAATGGTTATTCTAGTTTTGACTTAAAATGTAGATATGCATCTTTTGAAGAAATAGTATTTTGTATTGTTTGCAACGATTACCTATAAGAAGAAGAATTACTGATTGTTTTACATGCCATCGTTCAACTTAGTTATACTTTACTCCATCCGGTACAGTTGAACAGGCATGCACGTAATTTTAAAAAAGATCTTGACATTTAATTATGTAAACCAAATAGGAATCATATGACACAAAAATTATATTATTTCCTATTCAAAAGTATTTTTTGATGGTATATTTTGCATATTCTGTTGACTAAATTACCGTCAAAGTTATATGTTTATTTGTGTTTCCGCCTATTAAACTGTACCGGAACGACTAGATGATACAATGGGCCCCCGATGCTTTGTTTTTGTGTGAGTGAATGAGTAATTCAGGCATTAACCCTTTGAGGGCATGTACAATGGTGGCATCACTTTGGTGTTGCCCCAGCCCATCCACGTAGGTTAGTAAGTTTGAGACCATCGTATCAAATCACTCTTGAAATGCGGCAGCCTCATTTTAGGACCACTCTTTTCTCTACTTTTTCATTTCTCAGCCTGACTTTCCTCCGAAACCACACGGCATGCAGCCTCCCACACACACAGCTCGCACCATGTAGCATGCTTTTGTCAGTCAGGAGGCAGTCTCCTCTGCAAGCACCCGCTTGGATCCGGCTTGCCTGCTCCTTCCCCATACTCCCATCCGTGCTCCCACTTCATCCTACGGCTGTCTTTTTTCCTTTTTTTTTCTAATTTAATCATCTCCCCTCGTGATTTTAAGGGGTGGGGCCGGGCCTTATTTTGGTCCAATCCAATCAAGCCACGTACGCGGGAGCACAGATGGGCACACACGGGGGAGCAGGCAAGTCTCGTCCCACCCGCTTTACCCTCTGCACAGCAGTTTCAACCTTTGTGGACCACCCGAGCCTACGTGGATGGCTGGGGCATCTGTCCACCCTGTAGCATTGGCCATGCCCTTATCGTCTAGCTGACATGCTGTAGATATCCATGTGCCTGTGGTGGACCTTCCTTTGTGGCTGATTATAATGGTACGGTTGAGGTCACATGCACATATCCTTTAATGGTAAGGTTGAGGTCACATGCACATATCCATTATGGTCTAGCTGACACGGTCTAGATATCCATGTGCCTTTGGTGGACCTTCCTCTTGTCGCTGATTTTAGTGGTAAGGTTGAGGTCACATGCACATATCCTTTAACGGTAAGGTTGAGGTCACATGCACACATCCATTATCGTCTCACTGACATGGTGTAGATATCCATGTGCCTGCGGTGGACCTTCCTTTGTCGCTGATTTTAATGGTAAGGTTGAATGAGTTGCTCCCACGCGCTCCACGCGCTCCACGAGTTGCTTGCATGGTGGTCATAGTATTAGCAAACGACATTAGTTACTGTAGGATTTTGTTTTGAAGAGGCCATGTTATTTTTGGTGTCAGAGACCCTGCACTAGTAGTTCTACAGCTACCGTCTCACAGCAGAGGCCTCGATGTCTTATAGCGGCAGCTTAGCTAGTGTGCTGTGTTGGCGTGGTATTCAATCAGGGCTTGCAAAGTTAGCTGGACGCACAGGTTTCCGCAGCCCCAGATTCAGTCGAAATTATTGCTGCTTGTATGGTGGTCATAGTAGTACTGCAAACGACATTAGTTACTGTAGGATTAGTTACTGCTCTTATATGCATGGTTTGGGGTGGTTCATGTGCTATTGAATCCTACCTGGTTTTCTACCAAAATAAGCTCACTTTTGAGCAATCCGTTGTACTCCCTCCGTTCCATAATGTAGTGCCTATAGATTTTTGCAAAAGTCAAACATTACAAACTTTGACCATATTTATAGAGAAAAGTAGGTACATGTAGAATACCAAATGCACATCATTGGATATATCATGAGTTATATTTTCAAAATGTACATGGTTGGTATTGTAGATTTAGACTGTTTCCTCTATACATTTGGTCAAAGTTAGCAAAGTTTGACTTCCACAAAAATCTATAGGCACTACATTATGGAATGGAGGGAGTATTATTTTCTACCAAAATAAGCTACCTGCTTCTTGAAGAAGAAGAGGCGAGCGAATTGCCGGGGGGACGGATAAACGCCGAGGTAACCCTCCATGACGGTCACCAGGCGAGAGAGCCAGAGAACGCCGTTTGCCGGTATGTGGTGCATCTGCAGCGAGAACTTGTCCAGGAAGTCGCGCAGGAAATCGCTCGCCAGGAGGCCAAATCCCTGGTTGAAGTGGGAGAGGAATACCACTGACTCGCCATCCAGAGCCACGGGAGCCTTCTCTCCTGGCGGCGCGAGGCGCATCCCCACCAAATTCGCGGCGGGAGCTTCCGCTGGCGGCGAAGCCTCTCGATGTCCGCATCCGTGACGGTCGAGCCATCCCAGGCGCCAGCTGTGCCCCGTGCCGCATGAGGGGCCATCAGGTGAGGAAGGGTGCGGGCTACGGTAGCGTGGAGATTGCGGAGGAGCTGGAGGAGAGCTATGGCGAAAAGGAATGGCACCGTCGCGAGGAGTAAGAACGAGTACTGAGACGGGAAAAAGTGAGCGAAATGTCCTCCTGCCTGTCTCAGCCTCGGTTAAGTACCACGCCAGTAAAAACGGCTGCACATCGTTGGCGGCGGCATGGGATCCTCTGCGCGTGAACGACCCCACGTCGTGGTCGTTACGGCTTCCGGAAGAAGGAACCGTCACCCCCGTGGCCCACAGGAGATCGTGGCCACAATTACCTCACCAGAATAAATCCTGCAGTAAAAACCGGGTTGGGGACACGATTCGATGGGTCATGGCCACGTGGCTGACCCGTCGGTTCGCCGTCCGACAGCCCTCATCACCAAGCAGTAATGACGTATGGCCGCGAGCCCGACACCGCCCGTTCGGCTCCTCGAGGAGCCGAGCGACTGCATCCGTGAGCACCACGAGGCGGAGAATGTCTCAGCTGGAGAGCACCTCAAGTTAGGAAGGATCTCCAGCCGGATCAAGTATCTTCAAGGAACTCTTCTCAAGGGGGGAAATCTGGCAAGGTTCCCCACCCGGGCTTGTGGAACCTGGCCAGCTTCGGGGGCTATGTCGGGGATACGGTCCCCGGGTACCTACAGTCAACAAGTCAACAAAATAGAACGGCTACGCCACAGAAACCCTGGGCCAAAAAATGGAGGCCGCCCGACACAAAGCCCAACAGGCTTGTGATGGGACGGATGCCAGAATATGGCTAAGGAAAGCCCGTCTAAGGCTAAGGCTAAAGGGGGAAGAGGCCCGGCTGACCAATGCCCGACTGCCCAACACCCGACTGCTTGAAGAGGGCCGCCCAGCTAAAGGCATGGCTAAAAGCAGCCCAATGGTCCCTCCCAATGGCCTCGTCCGGTCGGGCTGGCCCCGGGCACCTCCGAGAAGGAGCCAGACTCCACCAGCCGGAATGATCCAAGCCGGATCTCCAGGGGATCTCCGGCTCCTCTGGCCAGGTGGGCGTCAGCTAGCTTCCAGGAGAAGGAACTCGACTTCTCGATACAACGGGACACAAATGTCAACATGACGAAGCCTAAGGTGTCAGAAAATATGCTCCTGCAGCACTGATACCTTCTAGTTTGTCTACCTACGAATGGTGCAGTCGAGGAGGTGGAGAGAGGTTTCCATTTCGGTGATAAAAGAGGAAAGCAGGCTAGCTCAGCCAGTCAGGTCATGTGGGCCTCCATAGTGACGCTAGTTGGTCCAGCTCACATGGGCCGCAGCCGAGGCGGAGGAAGACGCTGACCGGGAGGGTCCACAGCCGGGTAGCTAGAGCTGCAGACAGGTGGACCCAAATCAGGAAGAGAGGTGTAACCCGTGGCGCCCAAGTATAAGACGCCACGGTGCCCCTCCTGAGAGGGGGATCACCTTATGTAATCCTAAAGCACGGAGACTAGTTCTTCTCCATAGCAACACAGCTCTAGGAGCACTGTGTTGTTTTCCACTGATAATCCATTACCAAGCAAGAGGTGAGGTGTTACCTCCAATGGAGGGCCACTTGAAGGAAATATGCCCTAGAGGCAATAATAAAGTTGTTAATTTATATTTCATAATAAATGTTTATTATTCATGCTAGAATTGTATTAACCAGAAGCTTGATACATGTGTGGATACATAGACAAGACTTCGTGTCCCTAGTAAGCCTCTACTAGACTAGTTCGTTAATCGAAGATGGTTAAGTTTCCTAGCCATGGACATGTGTAGTCATTTGATGAACGGGATCACATCATTGGGAAAATGATGTGATATACAAGACCCATCCGTTAGCTTAGCATAATGATCGTTCAGTTTTATTGCTACTGCTTTCTTCATGTGAAATACATATTCCTCTTACTATGAGTTTATGCAACTCCCGGACACCGAAGGAATGCCTTGTGTGCTATCAAACGTCACAACGCACTACTAGAAAAAATCCTATAGATAATATGGACATTAATGACGCACCACATGCGCCACTACTAAATAGCAGTGGTGCACCATGTGTTGGTGCGCCACTACTAACAAACTCTTTTTTCCAAACATAGTAATGGCGCACCAGGGCACAGTGCGCCATTACTAGTTTTAACTAGTAGTGGCGCACTACTCACCCCGTGCGCCACTACTAACAATTTTTTTTTACTTTTTTTCATAACTAGTATTAGTAATGGCGCACCACACACACGGTGCGCCACTACTAACAATTTTTTTGCAAAATTAGTAATGGCGCACCACCTAACTGGTGCGTCATTAGTAACCAGGGTTACTAATGGCGCATTAGTAGGTGGTGCGCCTTTAGTAACCTGCACTAGTGCAGAAACGGCCTTTAGTGCCGGTTCGCCAACCGGCACGGTTCGCCAACCGGCACTAAAGAGTGGGGACTAAAGGCCCCCCCCTTTAGTACCAGTTCGTCACGAACCGGCGCTAAAGAGCCACCACGTGGCACGAGCCAGGCCCGTGTGCGCGTAGGGCTTTAGTACCGGTTGGTAACACCAACTGGTACTAAATGTTTGGGTGATTTTTTTTAAATTTTTGCTTTAGTTTTGTGTTTTCAATTTAATTTAGTGATTGTTTTACGTTAATATAAAAACTCTTGCATCACATATCATCAACATACTCTCGCTAGCTAGCTAAAAAACATCGTAGTCGTCATTATCACTATTTAATCATCATCATAGTCATTACCGCTATCTAATCACCACCAACATTAGCTTAAAGAAGAAACATTCACTTGTACCAGAAGCAAAAATATCATCGAGTTCAACATGATTGTCATGATATTATAAGCGTTCATATATAACACCACAAAAGCAAATCACTCCTTGAGATTAAGTTCAGAACGAAGAACACGGACATGAAAGGACAAGTACTAAGAGCAGCATGAACTAGCTAAATCACTCCTGCTAGCTTGCTGGAGTCGGGATTGAGCTGGCGAGGTGAATATATTCTTCCTCAACCGTTGATGAACTAGTAACTGAACTGTTGTTGTTGTCACTTGCAATCGAATCAGCCATGAGTTATTACTTATTAGCTTTACTGCCTCCTGTGTGCTGCTCTATTTATTAACTGTTGTTATGGTAGTGACTCGATGCACTGAAGGTGCGCTTTTTGTGAAACTTAGAGACAAGTGGAAGAATTTTTTGGTAGCTAATGTTCGTTAGCAGATATATATACTGCTTTTCACTTTTGCTGAAGGTTGAACCACCTTTCCCCTGAATTGTGAAAGTGCAACAGAGGGGAGCCCCCTAGCTAGTTGTTGACATTAGTGCCTGTAGGCTGTAGGTTTTTACTTGCTAGCTGTTGACTGTTATTGTACTGATATGGTTGGTACAATCTTAAGCAGGCTTATGTCCAATAATTTAGTTTATCTTTTAGCTAAGTGATCTTTTGACGTGTCACTGGCTTTATTATTTACCAATGCGCAAAAGCTCAAAATCATAGTTGCGGAGACACCACAAGTGAACCTATTTGCTACTGAATTGTTTGTAAGATACTAAGATGATGATGAAGAGCATGCATGGGAGTGTATGTTTTGTTTGTCAAGCCTGATTGACAGGAGCCAGCCTGAAAATCATAGTTAAGATGAAGAAGAACAATACTGTGTGTGAAGGTCCTCTGGCCATGTGTAGTATCTGTACTAGTCAGTCCATGCAGTACAATGTTTGAGTCATGAGCTGACAGCGACCTCAAATAGTGTGGTTGGTTGGTCACTTGGCATTTGTGATGTAGATGTCACCCTCTAATCCTTAACTGCTCATTGTCACCCTCTAATCCCCATTGCCCATGTGTCAATAAGCTAAAGTTCTTGGATAATCTTGCCACGCTACTGGCTCTATATTTCTTGGTCACAAGGTACCCATATTAGACAAAATGGTTGGGATGCTTCGGTATTCTCAGGCTTTATCAAACAACATGCCCTAAACAGTTTTGCTGGTTTTTGCAGACTGAGAAGGCTTTCCTGAAGCAGCCTAAGGTGTTCCTCTGGTATGAGGAACTGTTGTTTTTTCATTATATAAGTAAGATGGTAAAATGTGTGTCCTGAATTGGTGATCATGACTTGATTTGCAATTATAGCTCAAAGAAGACCACAAAGGGGAATAATAAGCCTGGCAAGGAGGGCAACAGGTTCTGGAAGAGTGTTGGCCTTGGTTTCAAGACTCCCATGGAAGCCATTGAGGGTGTATATGTTCTGTCACTCCTTTTCCCAATTGTAATGTGATAGCATAGATGGTGTACTGCTTTGTCCATTTTGTAGTATCAAATGTTATTAACTGCCTTGTACTCATGGACTTGCTAAAGCATGTGACCGCTATTCAGTATTTTCTTCTTCTTATGTTTGTATGCTGTTTAGCCAGATATACATTTTTACTTTATCTACACCATAAAGAACAGTATAGCCTGCAACTTGGGGAAGTTTAGTGTTGTTGTTTATCTGTTATGAATTGCGATGTTGATGTGCAGTGAGCATTTATACTTGTTCTGAAATATCATCTTGATTCCGCAGTCTACTGTGCTTTTCGGTTTGGCCTCAATTTGGCCTGGCAAATGATGGTCTACTAGCTGGCAAGATGTTTTTTGAGAAACACAGTACCGGCATGTCGATAATGATTTTGCAGGTACCCCGAGAGGCCCTTGAGTTTGCCGGAATGTCGATTAACTTCTTTTCCAGCAAATTCGGGTACTCCATATGTCCTATTTTCAGCAGAGGTCATGCTAAAATTTTCCGTGAATTTTAGCATGACTTTGCTAAAAATAGGACATATGGGGTACTTGCGACTAATGCATGTGCCGGGGTATCTTTGTACTTAATTAAGTAGGATTCTCTTTGTTTATTTGCTGCGCAATCTCATGATTGGAGCTGGGGGCGGCCACGTGTGAGCCATCCACGAGCCGTTGACCTCACTCCTGTCCCGCCTGCCCACCTCCCCTACCTGACCCTGACCTCCATTAAAGTAACCAATCAAGCTCCTAATCCACTGTGATCAGAAAGAAACTATGGAAATGACACAACAGAAGACAATACCCCCGATCTAGTACAAACACACTGGCTGGCTAGTAGTTAGTGTAGGTGTATATATACACATATATACACATGAATCTCCACCTACATCCTGGAAATCCATTTAATCAGAGGAAGACGACGAAGAATAAGAGGAGGAGGGGGAGGAGGAGGTGAGGTTGGTTAGCCAAGAGTCAAACCCTAAATGATAAAACCTTGGCTTTTAGGGTGCCTCGGTGTCGATAAAAACCTAAATGATGAAAGCTTAGCCCTTAGCTTGTTCATTCTGTAGATTTCCAAAATTCATTTTTGTACCGCACACCAAAGCCCCAAGAAAGAAAACTGCAATCTGAAACAGATGATCAATTTTCAGCCCTTGGATTAGTTCAGTATTTTTTCAGACACTCAGACACCCTTGCTTGCCATGTGTGTGAGAGAGATAGTGAGAGGAGACAAGAAGAAGGGGGTTAGGAAGGGACTTTGACCTTAGCAACAACACACTAACAGCGAATTCCTCAAGAATTAGGTTATTTGGTCAACTTAGAGATCTTGCACAATAACCAACTTTTTGACCGAACTTTTTTCCTATTTAGAGAGAAACATGGCCCACAACGATGAGGCCGGCGGTTCGGGAAAGCAATTCTGGGAGCTGTCCCAGGAGATGGAGGAAGAACCTCACCGCTATGAGGACGTCGCGGAAGACACCGATCCTGACTACACAACCCCTAGTGACGTAGGGGATGACACCACTGATGGTGCCGCCCAGGATGCCACCACTGATGATGGCAGCACGCACAGATGGCAGCCAACCGAAGAGGCAACGGAAGGACCGGTGCCCGAACGTGCTCGGCACCGTGTAGGAATTTACTGAAGTGTCCTCCGAGGGGCATCCAACCACGCCCAAAGAATTAGTCAAAGGGTACGCGGTTCAGCTCGGGTGCATTCTCCGAAGCATCGTCTTGATCAACACCGAGAACCTAAGGCATCCTGACCGAGGGAATTTGCGCAACCTCCTCTTCACGAAGCTGCACGAACGATACAAGTTCCCTGGTGATGTCGCAAACAAACGCCTCTGAGGGAATAAAGTGAACAGTGCCGCCCTCACGAAGATGAGCACGACCCTGGCTACTTGGAGAGGCGCGGTGAAGAGAATGATTGACAAAGGTGATAGTTATGAGAAGATCAAGGCGAAGAATCCTTCGATTAGCGAAGATGACTACAAGGAGTTCAAGATCAATTGCGAGCGCAGCGCAACCGTGGAATCAAGTCTGTGGGGGAAAGATAAAAGGGACTTGAACTTAGGGGTCCACCAACTCGATCCCGGCGGTTACAGAGTGGCGGAACCTATATGGGACAAGGAGGACGCGGAGCGTACCGAGCAAGGCCTACCACTCCGCTTCGAGAAATATCGTGACAAGCAGACCAACAACTATGTCAGGGCCCGGTACAAGGTGGACCCGATAACAAAGGAGCTTACCACGGATGCGAAGACCGAGGCGCTTGAGCGTGTTCTGGTAAGGAATACACCCCTGCGTAATTAGCTCCATATGGTTGCATTCTAATTAATGAAGCCAAATTTGTAAATGGTTGACATTCCTTCCGCAGCTCCCCTTGGGACAACACTTTAAATAGGGCGTTGAACGTAATGAAAAACAAGGATAAGTTCAGTAAGCCGTCGTCAGCTGGTCGTGTGGCCGGCAAAGGCTTGTCCACAAAATGGTCGTCATACTATAACGCTGGTGGGCGAAAGGAGAGAAAGACCAGCTCGGAAAGCCAGTCGCGCGAGGTTCAAGAACTCAAGGCACAAGTGGCGCGGATTCCGGAGATGGTCCAAGAGCAAGTGCAAAACCAACTGGGAATGACGCTCACCGCCATTGTGCCTACCTTGATTGAGGGGCTGCAGACGTGGATTGCGGGCGGCCAACAGGGGCCGCCCCCGGTTCCCAGCTTCACGGCCAGCAATTCGCACAACGCGCAGGCGGCGCCATTGGTGTCTCCGGCGGAGGCGGTATTGGTGTCTCTGGCGCCGGCGCGGGCATTGGAGCTTAATGCACTCGGGTGTGCGAAGAATATGCCGGTCGGCACCTCAGCAGCAAGCAGCCCCTCCGTCACTTGCACGCCCGCCGTTGGCGGTGCCTCGTCATTTGCCAACCTTGACGCCATCACGGTAACTAAGCCTCTCGGCCGATGACTTCATCTCCTTGGCTTTGACTGGGCATCCCTGACGCCCTACATGTTTTCGCAGGGCACCGGCGCTGATGTTCCATGCACTCTCCAGCACTTCGTGGGTGCCGAGTTGATCGATGTCGCCAAGGGCAAAATCGTTCAACCAGGCAACCCCGTGTTCCACGGAAATCCGATGCCACCCACCGTGTATAGGGTTGAACTGGTTTGGGTGCTGCCAGGCTGCGATGACTTGTTACCTCCGTTTCGACCCACTGGGGCCGACGAAGATGATGTGATGACCCTCAGCGCCTGCGTAAGCTGGCCCCTGCTTTGGCCGAAGAGCCAGATTCGTTTGGGGGCGGGGGACACCACCCCACAGACAACACCGCCAGTCATGGCGGCGCCAAGCCATGGCAAGACCGCCGCAACGCTACCGGACATGCCGGACATGCATATGGCACAGGATCCGGACATGCATATGGCACATGATCTGGACGACGACGACGATGATGGTACATTTACCAACATTGATAAGTACTCTGCCGAACATGGGTACGGTGACGAATTCTTGGGGCCTCCTTCTCAAGAACCCAACCCTGCAAAAGACGACCGCGATCTAGCTGGTACCGCGGAGAAACCCAATTGCAACAGGCATCGTCTGGCGTTCAGTTCTCAGGAGACGCCTCCAGCTGCCGCCTTCACCGAGCCTTGATATGTCTCCAATGTATCTATAATTTTTGATTGTTCCATGCTATTATATTACCCCTTTTGGATGTTTATGGGCTTTATTTTACACATTTATATCATTTTCGGGACTAACCTACTAACCGGAGGCACAGCTCGTATTGCTGTTTTTTTTGCCTATTTCAGTATTTCAAAGAAAAGGAATATCAAACGGAGTCCAAACGGAATGAACCCTTCGGGAGCGTGATTTTTGGAACGAACGTGATCTAGAGGACTTGGAGTGCAAGTCAAGAAGCAGCCGAGGCGGCCATGAGAGGGTAGGGCGCCCCCCTATAGGGCGCGCCCCCTGTCTCGTAGGCCCCTCGGGCGGCCACCGACGTACTTCTTCCTCCTATATAAGCCTACGTACCCCGAAAACATCCAGGGAGCCAATGAAACACAATTTCCACCGCCGTAACCTTCTATATCCGCGAGATCCCACCTTGGAGCCTTCGTCGGCGCTCTGCCAGAGGGGGAATCGACCATGGAGGGCTTCTACATCAACACCATAGCCCCTCCGATGAGTTGTGAGTAGTTTACCATAGACCTTTGGTTCCATAGTGAACCGCTTTGTGATGAAGTTGGAGCACAATTTTATTTATTGATTGTCTTCCATATGAGTGGCGGTCGGGGACGAGCGATGGTCTTTTCCTACCAATCCATCCCCCTAGGAGCATGCGCGTAGTGCTTTGATTTTTGATGACTTCTAGATTTTTGCAACAAGTACATGAGTTCTTTTGACTAATGTTGAGTCCATGGATTATATGCACCTCACCCTTCCACCATTGCTAGCCTCTCTTGTGCCGCGCAACTTTTGGTGGTACCATACACCCACCATATACCTTCCTCAAAACAGCCACCATACCTACCTATGGCATTTCCATAGCCATTCCGAGATATATTGCCATGCAGCTTTCCACCGTTCCGTTCATATGACACGCATTACTTTTGTCATATTGCTCTTTGCATGATCATGTAGTTGACATCGTATTTGTGGCAAGGCCACCTTCATAATTTTCATACATGTCGCTCTTGATTCATTGCATATCCCGGTACACCGCCGGAGGCATTCATATAGAGTCATATCTTGTTCTACCTTTTGTAAATCCTTAAAAGTGTGATGATCTTCATTATTAGAGCATTGTCCTAGTGAGGAAAGGATGATGAAGACTATGATTCCCCCACAAGTCGGGATGAGACTTCGGACTTTACAAAAAGAAAAAAAAGAAAGAAGAAAAAGAAGAAAAAAAGAAAAGTCCAAAAAGAAAAAAAAAGAAAGGCCAAAGAACAAAAATAAAAAAAAGAGAAAAATAAAAGAAAAAAATAAAATGAGAGAAAAATATAGAAGGGACAATGCTACTATTTCTTTTTCTACACTTGTGCTTCAAAGTAGCACCATGATCTTCATGACATAGAGCCTCATATGTTGTCACTTTCATATACTAGTGGGAATTTTTCATTACAAAACTTGTCTTGTATATTCCAATGATGGGCTTCCTCAAAATGCCCTAGGTCTTCGTGAGCAAGCGAGTTGGATGCACACCCACTTAGTTTCTTTTGTTGAGCTTTCATATATTTATAGCTCTAGTGCATCCGTTGCATGGCAATCCCTACTCACTCAAATTGATATCTATTAATGGGAATCTCCATAGCCCGTTGATACGCCTAGTTGATGTGAGACTATCTTCTCCTTTTTGTCTTCTCCACAACCACCATTCTATTCCACATATAGTGCTATGTCCATGGCTCACGCTCATGTATTGCGTGAAAGTTGAAAGAGTTTGAGATTATTAAAGTATGAAACAATTGCTTGGCTTGTCTCGGGGTTGTGCATGATTAAATAATTTGTTTGATGAAGATAGAGCAACAGCCAGAATATATGATTTTGTAGGGATAACTTTCTTTGGCCATGTTATTTTGAGAAGACATGATTACTTTGATTAGTATGCTTGAAGTATCACCATTTTCATGTTAATATGAACTTTTATTTTTTATCATTTGGATCTGAACATTCATGCCACAATAAAGAAAATTACATTGAGAATTATGCTAGGTAGCATTCCACATCAAAAAATCAGTTTTTATCATTTACCTACTCGAGGACGAGCAGGAATTAAGCTTGGGGATGCTTGATACGTCTCCAACGTATCTATAATTTTTGATTGTTCCATGCTATTATATTACCCCTTTTGGATGTTTACGGGCTTTATTTTACACATTTATATCATTTTTTTGGGACTAACATACTAAACGGAGGCCCAGCCCGTATTGCTGTTTTTTTTGCTTATTTCAGTATTTCGAAGAAAACGAATATCAAACGGAGTTCAAACGAAATGAAAACTTCGGGAGCATGATTTTTGGAATGAACGTGATCTAGAGGACTTGGAGTGCAAGTCAAGAAGCAGCCGAGGCGGCCACGAGAGGGTAGTGCGCCCCCCTATAGGGCGCGCCCCCTGTCTCGTGGGCCCCATGGCCAGCCACCGACGTACTTCTTCCTCCTATATAAGCCTATGTACCCCGAAAACATCCAGGGAGGCAACAAAACACAATTTCCACCGCCGTAACCTTCTGTATCCGCGAGATCCCATCTTGGAGCCTTCGCCGGTGCTCTGCCGGAGGGGGAATCGACCACGGAGGGCTTCTTTATCAACACCATAGCCCCTCCGATGAGTTGTGAGTAGTTTACCACAGACCTTCGGGTCCATAGTTATTAGCTAGATGGCTTCTTCTCTCTTTTTGGATCTCAATACAATGTTCTCCCCCTCTCTTGTGGAGATCTATTAAATGTATACTCTTTTTGCGATGTATTTGTCGAGATCCGATGAATTGTGGGTTTATGTTCAAGTTTATCTATGAGAAATATTTGAATCTCCTCTGAATTCTTTTATGTATGATTGAGTTATCTTTGCAAGTCTCTTCGAATTATCAGTTTGGTTTGGCCTACTAGATTGATCTTTCTTGCCATGGGAGAAGTGCTTAGCTTTGGGTTCAATCTTGCGGTGTCCTTACCCAGTGACAACAGGGGTTGCAAGGCACGTACTGTATTCTTGCCATCGAGGATAAAAAGATGGGGTTTATATCATATTGCATGAGTTTATCCCTCTACATCATGTCATCTTGCTTAAGGCGTTACTCTATTCTTATGAACTTAATACTCTAGATGCAAGCAGGAGTCGGTCGATGTGTGGAGTAATAGTAGTAGATGCAGGCAGGAGTCGGTCTACTTGTCACGGACGTGATGCCTATATACATGATCATGCCTAGATAATCTCATAATTATTCGCTTTTCTATCAATTGCTCGACAGTAATTTGTTCACCCACTGTAATACTTATGCTATCTTGAGAGAAGCCACTAGTGAAACCTATGGCCCCCGGGTCTATCTCTTATCATATTTGCTTCCAATCTACTTTTATTTGCATCTTTACTTTTTGCATCTATATTATAAAATACCAAAAATATATTTATCTTATCATACTATCTCTATTAGATCTCACTTTTGCAAGTGGCCGTGAAGGGATTGACAACCCATTATTGCGTTGGTTTCGAGTTCTTTGTTTGTTTGTGTAGGTGCGTGGGACTTTTGAGGAGCCTCTGACTGGATTGATACATTGGTTCTCAAAAACTGAGGGAAATACTTACACTACTATTGCTGCATCACCCTTTCCTCTTCAAGGAAAACCAACGCAAGCTCAAGACGTAGCAAGAAGGATTTCTGGCGCCATTGCCGGGGAGGTCTTCGCTCAAGTCAAGACATACCAGGTACCCATCACAAACCCATCTCCCTCGCATTTACATTATTTGCCATTTTCCTCTCGTTTTCCTCTCCCCACTTCACTCTTGCCGTTTTATTCGCCCTCTCTTTCCCAATCTCCTCCTCTCTTTTACGCTTGCCTTTTTCTGTTTGCTCGTGTGTTAGATCTTTTATCTTGTCGTTATGGCTCGTCTCCCGACTTTGAAGTTCTCCACTTCAAGCAAAGACAAGGAGAAAATTTAAAATAAGCTTGGTTTAGGATGTTAGAATCTTATCGTAGTTGTGCTTTAGAAGGAGATTTCAAGATTTTAATTCGCAATTTTTACATTTGGTTAACCTTGCCCCACGAACAACTCCTTGATGTTGCCACAAAAGGGGAATTTATTGAAATTGGTCCTAGTTCAGCTTATGAAATTTTAGAAGGGATAGTAGGAGTACTTCCCCGACAAGAAGGATCACCTTTCTCTCTTTAAGGAACCCAAATTTCAGAGAAACTTCTTGAATTGCAAAAACTTTTAAACCTTTTAAGAATATTGTTGGGAGTATCAACCGCATGAATAATTTGATCACACTTTGCAATAAGCGGTTGGATGCCTTAGATCATAGGATCTCTGAGCATGAAGGGAAATGCAAAGAGACTCCCGGACTTGAGCATAACTCCATTAAAAAGTTGAGTGCCAAAGATGGCACTACTTAGATCTATCTTCGCTTTTATGCCTAGTTAGGGGCGTTAAACGATAGCGCTAGTTGGGAGGCAACCCAATTTTATTAGTGTGTTTTTGTTTTTGTTCCTGTTTAGTAATAAATTTTGCATCTACCTTCTGTTTAAATGTGTTTTTATCTTTTAATTAGTGTTTGTGCCAAGTAGAACCTATAGGATAACCTATGATGATAGTTGATTTGATTCTGCTGAAAAACAGAAACTTTGCGTGCACGAATTTAGTTTTTGTAAATCACAGAAACGTGATTTTGCGTTGATTCTTTTTTCTTCTGATCAGTAGACAAATTGTCCAGGACTTCCTATTTTGGTAGGATTTTTATAGTTCCAGAAGTTTGCGTTAGTTACAGATTTCTACAGACTGTTCTGTTTTTGACAGATTTTGTTTTTCATGTGTTGTTTCCTTATTTTGATGCATCTATGGCTAGTAAAATTGTTTATAAACCATAGAGAAGTTGGAATACAGTAGGTTTAACACCAAAATAAATAAAGAATGAGTTCATTACAGTACCTTATGTGGTGGTTTTGTTTTCTTTCACTAACAGAGCTTATAAGATTTCCTGTTGAGTTTTGTGTTGTGAAGTTTTCAAGTTTTGGGTAAAGCTTTTATGGACTATGGAATAAGGAGTGGCAAGAGCCTAAGCTTGGGGATTCCCGTGGCACCCCAAGATATTCAAGGATAGCCAAAAGCCTAAGCTTGGGGATGCCCCGGGAAGGCATCCCCTCTTTCGCCTTCGTTCATTGGTAACTTTACTTGGAGCTATATTTTTATTCGCCACATGATATGTGTTTTGCTTGGAGTGTCGTGTATTATATTAATCTTTGATTTTTAGTTTACCACAATCATCCTTTCTGTACACAACTTTTGGGAAAAGCCTACTTGATTAGGATTTCCTAGAATACTCTATGTGCTTCACTTATATCTTTTGAGCTTGATAGTTTTTGCTCTAGTGCTTCACTTATATCTTTTAGAGCACGGTGGTGACTTAATTTTGAAGAAATTGCTAGTCTCTCATGCTTCACTTATATCTTTTTGAGAGTCTTTTAGAACAGCATGGTATTTGCTATGGTTACAAAGTTGGGCCTAGAATGATGAGCATCCAAGTTGGGTATAATAAAAACTATCATAGAAAGGAATTGGATGCTATGATTAATTTGATGCTTGATAATTGTTAGATATGGAGGTAGTGATATTAGAGTCATGCTAGTTGAGGTGATTATGAAAAATACTTGTGTTGAGGGTTGTGATTCCCGTAGCATGCACTTATGGTGAACCGCTTTGTGATGATGTTGGAGCACAATTTTATTTATTGATTGTCTTCCTTATGAGTGGCGGTCGGGCACGAGCGGTGGACTTTTCCTACCAATCAATCCCCCTAGGAGTATGCGCGTAGTGCTTTGGTTTTTGATGACTTCTAGATTTTTGCAACGAGTACATGAGTTCTTTTGACTAATGTTGAGTCCATGGATTATACGCACCTCACCATTCCACCTTTGCTAGCCTCTCCTGTGCCGCGCAACTTTCGCCGGTACTGTAACGCCCCGGATTCGTTGCGCCACGTGTCCGCCAGTTATTCGCCGTCTTTGCCATGTCGTTTGCTTGCGTGTTGCATTTTGCCATGTCATCATCTGCATTTCATCTGCATGTTTTTCAAAACTTGCATCCGTTCGGGTTCCGCCGGTTCTCTCCGTTGTCCGTTCCGAGTCCGGACACACTCGCACGCGCCCGCGGCATGTCCGAAATATTATTTTATAAGTGGCATAAAAATGTTCTCGGAATGGGGTGATAGTTGGCGTGCGGTCGTATTATAGTGTAGACAGGCCGCTTGCCAAATTTCATCGCATTCGGAGTCCGTTTGATAGCCCAAACGTCATTCGTAGCGACACCGTTGCCGGTTTATTCGTCGGACGTTTCGGTCTCCGAAACTGCTACCGGGCTGCTCTGTTTCTTTCTCTCCTCTCCCGCATGCCTCTCCACAGCCCACCTGCAGCCCAGCTACCCCCTCTCCGTTCCGGACCGTCAGATCGCGATCGGAGGGTCGAGAAAGCCCCCAAAACTCCCCAAACCCTAAAACCCTAGCTCCTTTCTGTTTATAGACGCTCCCCCCTGCCATTTCTGGCCTTCTCCTTCCTCCCCCCCTCGGGATCCACGCCACCAACCTCCCCTCCTCAATTTCCGCGCCGGCCCGCTCCTCCGCCGCCACTTGGCGCGCCGCCAATCGCCGCGCCGCCACCTGAGACCCACGCGCCGCTGCCTCGGGCCAGTGGCAAGCCGCCACGTCGCCCCGCCACAGCGCCTCCGCCGCGGCCCGCCCAAGCCCGCATCTGGCCCGCGCCAGGCCGGATGTGGGCCTGGACGATCCCGTCCCCGAACCTGCGCGCCGCCGCCTTCGTTTCAGTTTGGGAGAGCCCCGATCTCCTCTCCTTCGCGCCCCGCCGCCCCGCGGGCGAGCGCCCCGCCAGGCCGGTGCCCCGCCGCCCTCTCCTTCCTTATCCTTCCTTCTACCTCTCCCTCATGGCATTTCTCTCTCTCTCCTCTGCAGGTCGCCGCCGCCTTGGTCCCTGGCGCCGCCCGGCACTACCGCCGTCGGGAACGGGTCCTACCGCCCCAGATCCGTCTGGATCTGGCCGGTCCCCGCCCCGCCTTAGCTGCACGCCGCCGTTGCCAGCCGCCGTCGCCGACCATGGCCTCGCCTCTGCCCCGCGCGTCCGGGAGGACGAGGAGCGTGCCCTCGCCACCGACCACGTGGGCCCCGCAGCCCAGCCGCAGGCCCAGTCCGCCAGCTTCCCACGGCCCAGCCCCGGACTGCCTCCTCCCTCGTCATGGGCCGAAGCCCAGGGTGAGCAGCCCCTATCCCATGCTCTGTGCGTTTTATAGCTTTCCCGCGCGCATGCGAATTTTCACATTATCATGCCATGTTCAACGCATCATAACTTGCTGCATACTGCTCCGTTTCATGCGTGTAATATGTCAAGTTGTTCGCCTCGACGGGTACTTCATTTCATTCCATTGTGCCATATTCATTTGAGGTGATCTTGATGCCTGAATCTCCGTTGCAAGAGTGCTATATGATGTTAATCTGCTGAAACTGTTATAACTTGATGATTTGTCATTTTTGTTGCATTTGATGTGTGCATCCTATGATCATGAGCTCTACATGTGTTTTGTGCTACATCATGCCATATTCTCAGTGGTGCCATCTATGTATTTTTGTGGGTCTTGCAGTGAGTGCATCGATCTTCTTAAGTAGGGTACTTGCTGTTGCTGTTTTCCTGACTGATTCTGTTATATTTTGTTGCTATGTAAACCTGCTGCTACAAGTCATTCTATGCATAATCTGGAGATGTTCAATAAGGATGTTTTGTTATAAATGTCTTGCTCTATCCATCCATGCCCTTTTTTGCAATTATAGTCTGCTGTAACTTGTTGTAATCTTGCTCTCAAATTGCTAAATAATGTTGTTGTCAGCCTATTAACATTAAGTTCAATGTTGCCATGATTGTTGTTAGTAATCCATGCACTCTATGAACTTGCTCTTGCCATGCTTAGCTTCATAAACATGTCTTCTTACTGTGAGTTGCCTTGCCATGCCATGTATTGCTCTGTGGTGAGTGGTTCAAGCTCACCAACATGTCTACTTATTGCTGTTCCTGCCATGTATGAAGCTGTCATATCATTTGCCATGTTTACATGGGTGCCATCATATTTTCTGTGCCCTTTTGGCTCATGGTCAGTAAAGAACATTTGTTCTATGCATTTAGTAGATTCATGCTATATCTTTTATTGCCATGATAAGTTCCTGCAACATGTTGTTTGATAGCTCTAAACATTGCAACCTGATGTTATTTTCTGCAAAGTCTGAACTGTTATTATTTGCAATCTTGCCATGTGTGTTTGAGCATGTTCTAGTGATTTCTGGAGATAGCTCAGTGTTCATGTTTTGTCATGTTTTACCTGTACTTCACGTCCATGCCTTTTGTTTTCACGTTGAGATGCTGTAGCATAGTGTTTTGATGCTTGCAATATGCCTAGTTGCTGTTTTGGACAGATTGTTGTCATGACTTGTATATTGTGTATGTGTTGAACCGTTGCTCCGTTTTGAGTGTGCTCTATATGAAACTTGCTTAGAATTGCATGTAGCTTCATATTATCATGTTGCATCCTTGTTTTGAGGTGTTTGCTTGATGTTTGGATGCATTTTGCATCAATGCCATGCTTAACTTGTTTTGCTCATATCTTCTAGGCCGTAGCTCCAAATCTAATGAACTTTATATGTAACTTGACTAGAATTTCGTGTAGATCATCGTGGTGCATCTTAACTTGCTGTTTAACAACTTGAACTTAACGTTTATTCAGATCTGGAACAATTTCGAAATATGCATATGAGGACTTACCGGAATTGTTATATGTTGTTCCCGGCCTCATTTAAACTTGCTTTGATGTGTTGGTCTTGTATGCATCATCTTTTGCCATGAGTAGCTTCATGTAGCTTTGTCATGCATCATGCTTGTTGTGCATCATGTCTTGTCTATGTGTGGTGTGTTTACCTTGTTGTGTGCTTCTCTCGATAATTCCCGTTTCGTTGCGAGCGTGAGGATTCGTTCGTCTACGCTTGGTTCGTCTTCGTGGCTTCATCTTCTTCATGGACTCGTTCTTCTTCCTAGCGGTATTTCAGGCAAGATGACCGTCACCTTGGATCTCATTACTATCATTGCTATGCTAGTTGCTTCGTTCTTTCGCTATGCTGCAGTACCTATCACTTGATGCTCAAGCCTCCCAATTGCCATGAACCTCTAACATTTTGCACCCTTCCTAGCAAACCATTGCTTGGCCATGTTACCGCTTTGCTCAGCCCCTCTTATAGCGTTGCTAGCTGCAGGTGAAGTTTAAGATTGCCCCATGATGGACAGGTTTATGTTGGGATATCACAATATCTCTTATTTAATTAATGCATCTATATATTTGGTAAAGGGTGGAAGGCTCGGCCTTATGCCTGGTATTTTGTTCCACTCTTGCCGCCCTAGTTTCCGTCATGTCGGTATTATGTTCCCGGATTTTGCGTCCCTAACGCGGTTCGGTGATTTATTGGACCCCGTTGACAGTTCGCTTTGAATAAAACTCCTCCAGCAAGGCAAAACATTGGTTTTACCATTTGCCTCACCACCACCTACTTTTACCTTGGGAGTAATTAACCCAAGGGTCATCTTTATTTTAGCCCCCCCGGGCCAATGCTTGTCTAAGTGTTGGTCCGAACTAGAGCCCTTTGCAGCGCCTCCTAGAGGAAACTCGAGGCCTGGTTTTAGTTGTACGGACTGCTCATCCGGTGGTGGCCTGAGACGAGATACGCACGGCTACTATCAGGGTGTCGGCACGCCGGGAGGTCTTGCTGGTCTTGTTTTACCATTGTCGAAATGTCTTGTAAACCGGGATTTCGAGACTGATCGGGTCTTCCCGGGAGAAGGAATATCCTTCGTTGATCGCGAGAGCTTATCATGGGCTAAGTTGGGACACCCCTGCAGGGTTTAAACTTTCAAGAGCCGTGCCCGCGGTTATGTGGCAGATGGGAATTTGTTAATATCCGGTTGTAGTAAACTTGAAGTAAACTCTTCTAAAATACACCAACCGTGTGCATAACCGTGAGTGTCTCTTTTCGGGGTTGATCGAGAGGAGAACACGGTTTCTGGGTTATGTTTGACGTAAGTAGGAGTCAGGATCACTTCTTGATCATTTCTAGCTTCAGGGCCGTTCCGCTTGCTCTCTTCTCGCTCTTATTTGCGTTGGTTAGCCACCATATATGCTTAGTCGCTGCTGCAACCTCACCACCTTACCCCTTCTTTACCCATTAAGCTTTCCTAGTCTTGATACCCATGGTAATGGGATTGCTGAGTCCTCGTGGCTCACAGATTACTACACCAACAGTTGCAGGTACAGGTTTCGCGATGATCATGACGTGAGAGCGATGTTTTCTTGTTTGGAGTTCTTCTTCTGCTTCTTCTTCGATCAGGGGATAGGTTCCAGGTCGGCAGCCTGGGCTAGCAGGGTGGATATTGTTTGAGTTTCTGTTTATGATTCATCCGTAGTCGGATGTTGATCTTGTATGTTGTATTGTTGTATGCATGTGACATTGTATGTCTTGGTTGTATCCCTATGTATTATGTAATGTTGATGTAATGATATCCTCCTTGCAAAAGTGTTTCAATATGCGGGTCTATCCTTGGTGGGACCTCCGAGTTCCTTTTGGATAGGGTCGCATATTGGGCGTGACAGGTACCATACACCCACCATATACCTTCCTCAAAACAACCACCATACCTACCTATTATGGCATTTCTATAGCCATTCCGAGATATATTGCCATGCAACTTTCCACCATTCCATTCAGATGACACGCATTACTTTTGTCATATTGCTCTTTGCATGATCATGTAGTTGACATCGTATTTGTGGCAAGGCCACCTTCATAATTTTCATACATGTCGCTCTTGATTCATTGCATATCCTGGTACACCGCCAGAGGCATTCATATAGAGTCATATCTTGTTCTAGCTTTGAGTTGTAATTCTTGAGTTGTAAATCCATAAAAGTGTAACAATACTAGGAAAAGGCATGCTAGTGGCGCACCAGTTTTGCCTTATAATGTCGCACTACTGGTGCGCCACTAGCATCACGCCATTAGAATTAAATTCTAATGGCGCACCACTGGTGCGCCATTAGTATCTGGTGTTCTAATGGCGCACCATGTAGTGCGCCATTAG
This sequence comes from Triticum aestivum, assembly GCF_018294505.1. Classification (NCBI taxonomy): domain Eukaryota; kingdom Viridiplantae; phylum Streptophyta; class Magnoliopsida; order Poales; family Poaceae; genus Triticum; species Triticum aestivum. The sequence continues at coordinate 663,666,828 of NC_057804.1, forward strand.
TATTGCCCACAGTGCGCCATTAGAATTCCTCCCAGGGACCAATATGTACCCATGTGCTTTGGCATACTAATGGCGCACCAGTGGGTGATGTGCCATTAGTGTGATTATCTCAGTGCGCCATTAGTGTCTTGCGTGGTGCGCCGCTAGTATGAATATTAGGGATTTTTTTCTTTTCTGATATTTTCACAGGTTTCAAAATATATTATTGGACAGAATTTAGACAACACCACACAGCAACAGCAGATTCATCGAATACAATAGAAGATTAGTCTCCGAATACAAATCATCATATTAGTCTCCGAATTCAAAAGACCGAACAAAGATAGAACGTTACAAGTCTCGAGACCGCGAGTAGCAAGTTTGTCTTCACATTACAAGTCGATATCGATCATCTAAACTACCATCACATAGAAGAGAGCTGCGATCATCACGATGAGCATCATCGCGATGAAACTGGTCTTCATCCGGTTCCTCCAACGCTCCCTCCTCTCTCCCGCTAGATAGCGCGCGTATCTAGATTCTGCCTCCGCCCTAGTGGTGTACCCTTTGTAACTGTTACCGCTGAAACGGTGAACCTGTCTCCGACACTCCTCCCAGTCGTCGTAGACTCCGGGAACCTTACCCTTGTACACGACATACGATGGCATCTCTATGCACTAGCCAAACAACAGAGAATACATAAGCAATATATAAGTATGCAACAAAAGGATCGGAAGAGACAATCAAGACATTAATAGCACGATTCATGGTCCTACTAATAAATAGCATCGACTACATCTAAGTTGAACGACTGTCCAAACCAAAGAGACATAGAAGTTCATTAAAGTTTAATTACAACATGAGCCAATCAATGTTTCAGAACTACACATAGCATCACTACTTTCGACTCGAGTCATGGGGGACCGGAGCGTGGATGAAGCCGCCGTCTGTCGTGATGGTCATGAAATCGCGGCCGTTGTCAGCCTGCATTTGTAGCATTGTGTCTATCTCACGGTTGGACGGTTGATATCTGAGGTAGAACTGCCCCGAGGTACGAAGGACATCTTGATGGATAATTTCTGCAAACTCCGACTGGATGCGAAAGAATTCCTATCTGATATCCGCGTCCTGGATTGCCGACAAGCTCACGGCCCAATCTTTGAGATTATCTGGTAGCAGAAGGTGATGATGGTCCCGTACGATCGCCCGCATCTGATGGAGGGTGCAGTAGGCATCCTTCTAACCGCCAGGCGGCTGCTTGACGCAGGAGAACTTTGTATTGTGGGAAAACACATGCGCGCCGTACCGCCTACAAACTAGCTTGGCGAAGGTGCCTCCAGATTTGGCATAGCCGGGGAGAACATCATCAAGAACTTTCTTGATATTTGTGTAGTCTATCTTGGAGTCACGGTCCGGGTTGGAATACGTGGCCATGGAATATTTCGGGCTTAAGAGGATGAGTGTGCAATGTGTGTCACTGCACAGAACACGGAATGTTAGAAAAAAAAGAACGATCAAAATCTAATAAATCATATGTTACGGGGCGGTTAGGGGATGACTTACTCGGGAAAGTAAGGCACGAGGAAGTTATCCTTATCTGGGTTTCCAGAATGATGCCTTCGAGGTAAGAACTCGTGACATGCCGGTCCCCAGCGCTGCACTAGTTCTTGGCACGCATGTAGAAGGGGTCGACTATCACGATGTCCGGGGTCTTGTCTCTAATGATCCGCATCTCCATACTCGGCGAAAACAGCCGAACGAAGGTGTAGTGCAGCGGATGAAGGTTAAACATAGCAAAGATGTCATCAAACCGCAGGACGATCGTACCCCCGATGGGGCCATCCACAAAGCCCTTGCCCTCTGGCACCTTGGCCACGAAAACCGGGTATGCCACATCATTCTCTCTGAGATGCCGCTTCTCCAAAGAAAGAACACTGTCATGCAGACTCTGCATAGCACCGGTTGCAGCATTGAGCATATTTGTCGGTAGCATCGCCCTACCCGCCACATGCACCCTCCTCGAGATATCCTTAGGTGAAGGTGGCCCGTCCCGAGCATGGATCGTACTCGGTGCCGGCTGGCTCGCACCCTTGTTACTCGTTCTTTTCCGTCACTTCTTCTTCTGTTGTAATGGGACCGAGTTCTGCTCACAGACCGCCTTCTTGAGTGTGTTGGGGCTGATAACATTTGGCTCCTCGGCTATCTGAAGCTCGGTGAAGTCGGCAGCTGGAGGCGTCTCCTGAGAACTGAACGCCAGACGACGCCTGTTGCAATTGGGTTTCTCCATCGTACCAGCTAGACCGCGGTCGTCTTTTGTAGGGTTGGGTTCTTGAGAAAGAGGCCCGCAGAATTCGTCATCGTACCCATGTTCGGCAAAGTACTTATCGACGTTGCTAAATGTACGGCCGTCGTCGTCGTCGTCGTTGTTCAGATCCTGTGCCATATGCATGTTCGGATCCTGTGCCATAGGGATGTCCGGCATGTTCGGTAGCATTGCGGCAGTCTTGCCATGGCTTGGTGCCGGCACGACTGGTGGTGTTGTCTTTGGGGTGGTGTCCCCCGCCCCCAAACGAATCTGGCTCTTCGGCCAAAGCAGGGGCCAGCTTATGCAGGCGCTGAGGGTCATCAGATCATCTTCGTCGGCCCCGGCGGGTCGAATCGGAGGTAACAACTCGTCGCAGCCTGGCAGCATCCGAACCAGTTGAACCCTATACATGGTGGGTGGCATCGGTTTACCGTGGAACACGGGGTTGCCCGGTTGAACGATTTTTCCCTTGGCGACATCGACCAACATGTCGTTCACGAAGTGCAGGGGAGTGCACGGAACATCGGCGGCACCTTGCGAAAACATGTAGGGCGTCAGGGATGCCCGGTCAAAGGCAAAAGGAGATGAAGTCCTCGGCCGGGAGGCTTAATTAGTTACCGTGATGATGGCGTCGAGCTCAGCTAATGTCGAGGCACCACCAACGGCGGGCGTGCAACTGACGGAGGGGCCGCTTGCTGCCGAGGTGCCGGCCGGCATACACCCGGGTGCATTAAGCTCCAATGCCGGCCGTGCCGGCGTCGGAGACACCAATACCGCCGCTGCCGGAGACACCAATGGCACCGCCGGAGACACCAATGGCGCCGCCTGCGCGTTGTGCGAGTTGTTGGCCGTGAAGCTGGGAATTGGGGGCGGCCCCTGTTGGCCACCCGCAATCCACGTCGTCAGCCCATGTATCAAGGTAGGCATAATGCCGGTGAGCGTCGATCCCTGTTGTTGTTGCACCTGCTCTTAGATAATCTCTGGAATCCGCACCACTTGTGCCTTGAGTTCTTGAACCTCGCGCGACTGGCTTTCCGAGCTGGTCTTTTTCTCCTTTCGCCCACCAGCGGTATAGTATGACGACCATTTTGTGGACAAGCCTTTGCTAGCCACACGACCAGCTGACGACGACTTACTGACCTTATCCTTGTTTTTCATTACTTTCAACGCCCTATTTAGAGTGCTGTCCCAAGCATGGGTGCTCTGAGACGACCCCGTGCTACTGCTTTCAGTCTCCTTCGCCAGAACAAGCTCAAGCGCCCTGGTCTTCGGATCTGTGGTAAGCTCCTTTGTTATCGGGTCCTCCTTGTACCGGGCCCTGACATAATTCCTGGTCTGCTTGTCACTGCTGTATTTCTCGAAGCGGGGCGGTAGGCCTTGCTCGGCACGCTCCACGTCCTCCTTGTCCCATATAGGCTCCGCCACTCTGTAACCGCCAGGACCGAGTTTGTGTTCCCCTAAGTTCAACTCCCGCATTTCTATCCCCCACTAACTTGATTCAGAGGTTGCACTGCTCTCGCACTTGATCTTGAACTCCTTGTAGTCATCTTCGCTGATTAAAGGATTTTTCGCCTTAATCTTCTCATAACTATCACCTTTGTAAATCATTCTCTTCACCGCGCTTCTCCAAGTAGACAGGGCCGTGCTCATCCTCATGAGGGCAACACTGTTCACTTTATTCCCTTAGAGGCGTGTGTTTTCAAATTCAGCGGGGAACTTGTATCGTTCATGCAGCTTCGTGAAGAGGAGGTTGCGCAAATTCCCTCGGTCCTTATGCCTAAGGTTCTCGGTGTTGATCGAGACGGTGCTCCGGAGAATGCACCCGAGCTGAACCGAGTACCCCTTGACTATATGTTTGGGCTCCGTTGGATTCCCGTCAGAATCCACTTGAGTAAATTCCTCCTTGACGGTGCGGAGCATGTTCGGGCGCCGGTCCTTCCATTGCCTCTTCGGTTGGCTGCCATCTGTGCGTGTGCCGCCATCATCAGTGGTGGCATCCTCGGCGGCGCCATCAGTGTCATCCCCGACGCCACTAGGGGTTGTGTAGTCAGGATCGGTGTCTTCTGCGGCATCCTCATAGCGGTGATGTTCTTTCTCCAACTCCCGGGACAGCTCCCAGAATTGCTTGCCGCCCGAACCGCCGGCCTCATCGTTGTGGGCCATGTTTCGCTCTAAGTAGGAAAAAAAATTGGTCAAAAAGTTGGTTATTGTCAAGGAACAAGATCATGGTCTCATCATTTAGGGTTTGTCGACACCAAGGCATCCTAAAAGCTAAGCTTTTATCATTTAGGGTTTTCGACGCCGAGGCACCCTAAAAGACTAAGCGTACATCATTTAGGTTCTCATCGACACCGAGGCATCTGGGGCAGCCAAGTTAAGTTTTCATCATTTAGGGTTTATCGATGCCGAGGCACCCTAGGTTGGGCCTAATCACTTGGCACTAATCACTTGGCTCTATGGCCACCTATGTTGGGTTTATCATCTAGGGTTTATCGATGCTAAGGAGAATTCTAAGTTGGGCCTAATCACTTGGCTCTATTACCACCTATGGTTTAATGCAGCAAGAATGGCGGGGCAGTTGATCCTACTTAACTAAGTACTAAGATACCCCGGCCCATGCATTAGTCGCAAGTACCCCATATGTCCTATTTTTAGCAAAGTCATGCTAAAATTCACGGAAAATTTCAGCATGACCTTTGCTGAAAATAGGACATATGGAGTACCCGAATTTGCCGGAACAGAAGTTAATCGACATTCCAGCAAACTCAAGGCCCTCTCGGGGTACCTGCAATATAATTATCCCCGCGTAATGAAGTCGCCAATGGGTCATTTCAGAGAAGATCACAAGTAGCATCATCACAAGTACAACATCGTCTATAGCTTTATATTAACAAAGCATCAGCACATATAAAAAGACCACTTATGCCAACAGTATGGTTTATATCAGATTCAGAGTTAGAAACAGGAAAAACCGGTGCTTCAAAGCCTACTGGACACAATTTACATCTATTAGTACGGGATGTCCTGACTAATTTCAAGTGTTCACAGGTGAACTTGTACCATGGATGAGCCTAGTGCTTCATTAGTCAACTGAACAGAGATAACAGGGCATAACACCATACATAAAGTGATGAGCATACATACTGCTGTCCAAGCAAATTAACTGAATAGTATTGTGTCAAGTTCAGTTTGAAAATTCAGTTACTGCTTGAGTGATTTGACACCAAAATTACTCCCAAAAATTACAATGACTGTATATTGACTGTATATATTCACTGTACAGGACTGAATTCAGTCAAGAAAACCTATCAATTTCTGTTCACTTCATATATTCACTGTACAGGCTGTCAAGTTCTATTTCAGCTCAAGTTTCATTACAACACAAACACTGTAATTCATCTGCTCACAGAAAAATTAATAATCAAAATCAAATTACAATAGGGGTCCCAGGTTTGACCCCATGATACGTGCTATCCTGGGATTATTCCTCTTCTGAACAAACCATCATGCATCATTTTCTAACCAAGGCATAGCTCAGGAAAACCACTTGCTTTGACCAAAACTAGCTGATTACGCCAAATCTCATGGTAAAATTAGCAAGGCAGAGCATTTCTCTTACATGACCATAGCAAGAATGACACACTCAACTTAATTGCTTCAACCACATGAACAACAGAGCAAATGTTGGAAGTTGACAATATACTTTAGATTCACACATGCTCCCCTAATTATTTTATCTGTATCTTTAGATTATCTACTTTAGGCACAATCATACACAATTCTGACTAATTCATCACTATAGGCCAGCATGAAACACACTCCTCCAAAAATAGCCTAAAATTCTACTATTATTGCCTGTAAAAAGGCCTAATATCCACCAGTATTGCCTCTAAAAAAGCCTTAAAAGTCCACTATTGTTGACAATCAAAATATGATCTGAACTGTAAGGAGTTAACTGAAAAATGAGTGGTTGTTGGCATGAGGGAGTAAACTGATTGTTGGCACAAAAATATTGGTTCTCCAAACATGAAAACAGTCACAAAAATAATGCACTTGGTTTGTGTTGAGTTTTTGCTTTCAGAGATTGGTTTGTGTTGAGTTGTTAACCTAAAGGTTCGGCATGACCTACACTGCCACGGTAGAGGGGAGGGAGGGAGGGAATGGGGAATGGTGGAGAGAGTGAGGAAGGAGGAAGGAGGAGAGGTACCTGGTCGCTGGAGGGGTCGGGGTCGGGGTCAGAGCTCGTCCGGGTCCTCGCTCGCGCGGTCGAAGGAGAGTAGGGGCCGGTGGCGGAGGACGGCAGGGGCAGGCGGGGTGGGCGCGTCGGTGCCGCGCTC